>NW_026087819.1:0-28790 GCF_022539395.1 Myiozetetes cayanensis | reverse complement strand
CCCCCAAAATCTCAGGTTTTGACCCCAAAATCCGCGGTTTTTGCCCAAATCTTGGACTTTTAGCCCCAAATTTGGCCCCCCAGACCCACTTGCTGCACTGGTGCCTGAGGTGCTTTCGGTAGCCCTCGTCCTGGAGCAGCCCCTCAAGCTGAGGACCCCAAAACCCCCCTTTTTCCCCCCAAATCTCAGGTTTTGACCCCAAAATCTCAGGTTTTGACCCCAAAATCCGCGGTTTTTGCCCAAATCTTGGACTTTTAGCCCCAAATTTCACTCCCCAGACCCACTTGCTGCACTGGTGGCGGAGGTGCTTTGTAGCCCTCGCCCTGAGCAGCCCCCGAGCTGGGACCCCCCAAAACCCCCCTTTTTCCCCCCAAATCTCAGTTTTTGACCCCAAAATTCGCGGTTTTTTTGCCCAAAACTTGCAGATTTCAGCCCAAATTTGACCCCCCAGACCCACTTGCTGCACTGGTGCCGGAGGTGCTTTCGGTAGCCCTCGTCCTGGAGCAGCCCCTCGGGGTTGTGCCTGCGCAGCCACTCGGCCTGGGGGGGCTCCAGGGGGGGCAGCGGCGGCTTCGGCTTCTTCCCCTTCCGGCCCCGCCCGCCCGGCACAGCCACACCTGGAGGGGGGAAATGGGGAGAAAACGGTGAAAAATGGGGGGAAACGGTGAAAAAATGGTGGAAAACGGTGAAGAAACGGTGAAAAACGGTGAAGAAACGGGGAAAAAACGGCCAAAAATGGGGAAAAACGGTGAAAAATAGTGAAAAATGGTGAAGAAATGGTGAAAAACGGTGAAGAAACGGTGAAAAAACGGCCAAAAATGGGGGAAAACGGTGAAAAATAGTGAAAAATGGTGAAGAAACGGCCAAAAACGGTGAAGAAACAGCCGAAAATGGTGAAGAAACGGCCAAACCAGAGGAAAAAACAGCCAAAAACGAGGGAAAACGGTGAAGAAATGGCCAAAAATGGGAAAAAACGGCCAAAGATGGTGAAGAAACGGCCAAAAATGGTGAAAAAACGGTGAAAAAATGGCCAAAAACAGGGAAAAAATGGCTAAAAACAGAGAAAAAATGGCCAAAAACGGTGAAAAACAGTGAAGAAATGGCCAAAAACAGTGAAAAAATGACCAAAAACAATGAAGAAGCCGTCAAAAGCAGGGAAAAAATGGTCAAAAATGGGGAAAAAACAGCAAAAAACGGTGAAGAAACGGCCAAAAACGAGAAAAAAGGGTGAAGAAACGGCCACAAATGGTTAAAAATCGGCCAAAACCAGTGAAGAAACGGCCAAAAATGGTGAAAAAATGGGTAAAAAATGGGGGAAAATGGGGAAAAATAAAAAGAAACGGTGATAAAATCGGAATTCCCCAAATTGCCCCAAAATGGGACTGGAACCCCACCCCAAAAAGAGCCCCAAAATGGGGTTGGAACCCCCCGAAAATGGGATTCGAACCCCCACCCCAAAACAGACCCAAAATGGGGCTGGAACCCCCCCAAAAATGGGATTGGAACCCCCCCCCAAAAACAGACCCAAAATGGAGTTTGAACCCCCCAAAAATGGGATTGGAACCCCCCCAAACAGCCCCAAAACCAGAACTGCAACCCCCCGAAAATGAGATTGGAAGTCCCCCTCAAACTGCCCCAAAACCCCCCAAAACGGAACTGAGAGAACCCAAAGTGCCCCAAACCAGATTTGGGAGAACCCAAAGTGTCCCAAACCCCCCCAAACCGGCCCTGGGAGAGCCCAAAGAGCCCCCAAACCCCCCCAAAACAGAACTGGAAGAACCCAAAGAGCCCCAAACTGGCCCTGGGAGAACCCAAAGAGCCCCAAACCCCCCAAACTGGAGCTGGAAGAACCCAAAGTGCCCCAAACTCCCCCAAAGCGGGGCTGGAAGAACCCAAAGTGCCCCAAACTGGAGTTGGGAGAACCCAAAGAGCCCCAAAACCCCCCCAAACCGGATTTGGGAGAACCCAAAGTGCCCCAAAACCCCCCCAAAGTGGAGTTGGAAGAACCCAAAGTGGCCCAAAACGGAGCTGAAAGAACCCAAAGTGCCCCAAAACAGAGTTGGGAGAACCCAAAGAGCCCCAAACCCCCCCAAAGCGGGGCTGGGAGAACCCCAAGAGCCCCAAACCCCCCAAAGTGAAGCTGGAACAACCCAAAGTGCCCCAAAACGGCCCTGGAAGAACCCAAAGTGCCCCAAACCGGCCCTGGGAGAACCCAAAGATCCCCCAAACCCCCCCAAATCAAGGCTCCCCGGGGGAGGGGGGGGGTCTCTCACCGGGCTGGCCGTGGGGCGGGCGGGCGCGGCCGTTCTCGGGGGGCGCCACCAGGGCCCAGGCGAAGGCGCGCACGGCGTCGTCGCCGCGGAAGTGCAGCAGGCAGAAGAGCAGGATGGCGCGGCACAGCGACTCCACGTCCCGCTCCGACAGGCGCCGCTTCAACCGGCCCTGAGCCACCAGCTCCCGCCAGCGGCCCCACCTGCCGGGGGGCAACACGGTCAATGGGGGGTCAATGGGGTCAATGGGACCAATGGGGGTCAACAGGGTCAATGGTGAGTCAACAGGGTTAATGGGGTCAATGGTGAGTCAACGGGGTCAATGGGACCAATGGGGGGTCAATGGGGGTCAACGAGGTCAACAGGGTCAACGGGACCAATGGGGGTCAATGGTGGGGCAAGGGGGACAATGGGGGGTCAATGGGACCAATGGGAGGTCAATGGGACCAGCAGGGGATCAATGGGACCAATGGGGGGTCAACGGGGTCAACGGGACCAATGGGGGTCAACTCGGTCAATGGTGAGTCAACGGGATCAATGGGGGCTCAATGGGACCAGTGGGGGGTCAACGGCTGTCAACGGGACCAATGAGAGCTCAATGAAACCAATGGGGGTCAACAGGGTCAATGGTGAGTCAGCGGGTTCAACGGGACCAATGGGGGGTCAAGAGGGGTCAACGTGGTCCATGGTGAGTCAACGGGGTCAACGGGACCAATGGGGGCTCCATGGGACCAATGGGAGCTCAACGGGGGTCAACGTGGTCAACAGGGTCAATGGGACCAATGGGAGGTCAATGGGACCAATGGGGGTTCAATGGGACCAATGCGGGGTCGACAGGGGTCAACTCGGTCAATGGTGAGTCAATGGGGGCTCAATGGGACCAAGGGGGGTCATCTCGGTCAATAGTGAGTTAATGGGGTCAACGGGACCAATGGGAGGTCAATGGGACCAATGGGGAGTCAATGGGGATCAACGCAGTCAATGGTGGGTCAATGGGGTCAACGGGACCAACGGGGGTCAATGTGGTCAATGGGGGCTCAATGGGACAATGGGGGGTCAACTCAGTCAATGGTGGGTCAACGGAGTCACTGGGGCCAATATGGGGTCAATGGGACCAATGATGAGTCAACGGGACCAATGGGGGCTCAATGGGATCAATGGGGGGTCAATGGGGGTCAACTCGGTCAATGGTGAGTCAATGGGGTCAACGGGACAAACGAGAGGTCAATGGGACCAATTGGGGGTCAACGGGGGTCAACGGGGCCAATGGGCGATCAGTGGGACCAATGGGGGATCAATGGGGTCAATAGGTCCAAAAGGGGGGCCAATGGGGGTCAATAGGGTCAATAACGCGTCAATGGGACCAACGAGGTCAATGGGGGGTCAACATGGTCAATGGGTGAATCAACAGGGTCAACGAGGTCAAGGAGGGGGTCAATGGGGTCAACGAGGTCAATGGGGGGGTCAACACAGTCAATGAAGTCAATGGAGGGTCAACAAGGTCAATAGGAGGCTCAACACAATCAATGAGATCAATGGGGGGGTCAACACAGTCAATGAGGTCAATGGGGGGTCAACACGGTCAACGAGATCAATGGGGACTCAACAAGGTCAATGGGGGGGTCAACACGGTCAATGAGGAGTCAACAAGGTCAATGGGGGGGTCAACAGGGTCAATGAGATCAATGGGCGAGTCAACAAGGTCAATAAGGGGTCAACACGGTTGATGAGGTCAATGGGGGGTCAACACGGTCAATGGGGGGGTCAACCCAGTCAATGAGATCAATGGGGGGTCAACACAATCAATGAGATTAATGGGGGGGTCAACAAAGTCAACGAGGTCAATGGGGGGTCAACAGGGTCAATAGGTGGATCAACACAATCAATGAGGTCAACGGGGGGGTCAACAGGGTCAACGAGATCAATGAGGGATCAACGAGGCCAACGTGGCATCAACAACAGCCCGGCCGCCCTCACCCGTAGACCATGAGGTGCTTCTCGACGCGGAAGCAGTCGGTCCTGCCGTAGGGGCCGCCCTGGTGGGGGCCCTGGTTGTGGTGGTGGTGGGGGTGGTGGTGGTGGTGCCGGCGCCCCCCTCCCCCTCCTCCTCCTCCTCCGGCACCGCGGCGCTCGCGGTCGGGGCGCTCGAGGTCGTCGTCGCTGTCCAGGTCGGAGAAGTCCAGCAGGTCGTCGTCGCGCAGGGTGCTGAAGTGGCGCGTCTGCTTCCGCACCCGCGGCGTGTCGATCACCAGCGTGTTCTGCCCCACCCAGGACACACCCCCATCAGCACCTGAGGGGTGGGTGTGGCCAACCCAAGGCCACGCCCCCCCCCCAGGTGGTGGCTCCCACCTTGCTGTTGAGCAGCTCCAGGTCCAGGTCGGCTTTCTTGGCCCATTTCTGCCAGAAGTTGGGGTCGTCCAGCGCGATGTCCGTGCGGTTCTCGGACGCCACGAAGCTCGCCTGGGGGGGGGCGTGGCCGTTAATTAACCCCCCTTAATTACCGAGGTGAAGGTGGAGGCCTTACTCTTCATAGCAGTGACCCATTATTCATTAATTAACCCCATTAATTACCTTAACAAAGGTAGAGCCTTCGACCTCCCTCTTTAGAGCCTTTGACCTCCCTCTTTATATCAATGGTCCATCATTAATTAATTAACCCCATTAATTACCTTGGGAAAGGTGGAGTCCTTACTCTTCATAGCAATGACCCATCATTCATTAATTAACCCCATTAATTACCTTGGCAAAGGTGGAGCTCTTGCTTCACTGTTTTATGGGGATAACCCATTGTTAATTAATTAACCCCATTAATTACCTTAGCAAAGGTGGACCCCTTGCCCTCGCTCTCGATGGTGATGGTTGTGGTTCATCGTTAATTAACCCCTAATTAGCTAATTACCTTAGCGAAGGTGGATCCTTTCCCCTCGCTCTCGATGGTGATGGTGGTGGTTCATCATTAATTCATTAATTAACCCCTAATTAGTTAATTACCTTAGCAAAGGTGGATCCCTTGCCCTCGCTCTCGATGGTGATGGTTGTTGTTCTCCTCAGCAGGATTTGGTCGATTGCTCATTAATTAACCCCTAATTAGCTAATTACCTTGGTGAAGGTTGACCCTTCGCCCTCGCTCTCGATGGTGATGGTGGTGGTTCATCATTAATTCATTAATTAAGTTAATTACCTTAGCAAAGGTTGATCCCTTGCCCTCGCTCTCGATGGTGATGGTGGTGGTTCTCCTCAGCAGGATCTGGTCGACTGCTCATTAATTAACCCCTAATTAGCTAATTACCTTAGCAAAGGTTGACTCCTTTCCCTCGCTCTCGATGGTGATGGTGGTGGCTCCTCATCATTCGATTCCATTAATTAACCCCTAATTAGCTAATTACCTTAGCAAAGGTTGATCCTTTCCCCTCGCTCTCGATGGTGATGGTGGTGGTTCATCATTAATTCATTAACCCCTAATTAGCTAATTACCTTAGCGAAGGTGGACCCCTTGCCCTCGCTCTCGATGGTGATGGTGGTGGTTCTCCTCAGCAGGATTTGGTCGATTGCTCATTAATTAACCCCTAATCAGTTAATTACCTTAGCAAAGGTGGACCCTTTCCCCTCGCTCTCGATGGTGATGGTGGTTGTTCTCCTCAGCAGGATTTGGTCGATTGCTCATTAATTAACCCCCAATTAGCTAATTACCTTAGCAAAGGTGGATCCTTTCCCCTCGCTCTCGATGGTGATGGTGGTGGTTCTCCTCAGCAGGATTTGGTCGATTGCTCATTAATTAACCCCTAATTAGCTAATTACCTTAGCGAAGGTGGACCCTTTCCCCTCGCTCTCGATGGTGATGGTGGTGGTTCATCAGATTTAATTCATTAATTAACCCCCAATTAGCTAATTACCTTAGCAAAGGTGGACCCTTTCCCCTCGCTCTCGATGGTGATGGTGGTGGTTCATCATTAATTCATTAATTAACCCCTAATTAGCTAATTACCTTAGCAAAGGTGGATCCTTTCCCTCACTCTCGATGGTGATGGTGGTGGTTCTCCTCAGCAGGATTTGGTCGATGTCCTCCTCGCAGAACTTGGCGCCCTCGTCGTCCTCGTCCATGATGGCGGCGTAGGCGCCCTTGCGCAGCAGGTCCTCGATCTCCTTCTTGGAGAACTGCTGGATCTGCGCGGGACCCACCACACCCTCACCTCCAAACCCAACTGGGGACCCAACTGGGGTCTTCCAACCCAACTGGGGCCTTCCAACCCAACTGGGGTCTTCCAACCCAACCGGGAACACAACTGGGGCCTTCCAACCCAACTGGGGCCTTCCAACCCAACTGGGAGTCTTCACACCCAACTGGGGCCTTCCAACCCAACTGGGAGTCTTCCAACCCAACTGGGGGTCTTCCAACCCAACCGGGAACCCAACTGGGGCCTTCAAACCCAACTGGGGGTCTTCAAACCCAACTGGGGTTCTTCCAACCCAACTGGGGCCTTCCCACCCAACTGGAAACCCAACTGGGGCTCTCCCAACCCAACTGGGGCCTTCCAACCCAACTGGGGGTCTTCAAACCCAACTGGGGCCTTCCAACCCAACTGGGAACCCAACTGGGGCCTTCCAACCCAACTGGAGCCTTCCAACCCAACTGGGGCTCTCCCAACCCAACTGGGGCTCTTCCAACCCAACTGGTGCTGTCCCAACCCTACTGGGGGCCTTCAAACCCAACTTGAGATCTTAAAATCCAACTGAAACTCTTCAAACCCAACTGGGGCTCTCCCAACCCAACTGGGAACCCAACTGGGGCCTTCCAACCCAACTGGGGCCTTCCAACCCAACTGGGAACCCAACTGGGGCCTTCCAACCCAACTGGGGCCTTCCAACCCAACTGGGGCCTTCCAACTCAACTGGGAACCCAACTGGGGCCTTCCAACCCAACTGGAGCCTTCCAACCCAACTGGGGCTCTTAAAACCCAACTGGGGGCCTTCCAACCCAACTGGGGCCTTCCAACCCAACTGGGGCTCTTCCAACCCTTAGGGGACCCAACTGGGGGCCTTCAAACCCAACTAAAGATCTTGAAATCCAACTGAAACTCTTCAAACCCAACTCAAACTCTTCAAACCCAACTGGAGGTCTTAAAATCCAACTGAAACTCTTCAAACCCAACTGGGGCTCTCCCAACCCAACTGGGAACCCAACTGGGGGCCCTTCCAACCCAACAGGGGCTCTCCCAACCCATCTAGGTCCGTCCCCTCCCCATCGTGGCTCACCCCGGCGATGCTGCCCTCGCGGCCGCTCATGGACTGCAGCACGGCCTTGTCCAGGCCCAGCTTCAGGCTCGCCTTGTCGAACATCTCGCGCTCGTACGAGTTGCGGGTGATGAGCCGGTAAACCTTCACCGCCTTGCTCTGCCCGATGCGGTGGCACCGCGCCTGCGCCTGGGGGGAGACATTCAGGGGAGGGGCTGACCCCAAAAACAACTCCCTGACCCCAAAATCACCTCTATGACCCACCCAGAGACCCCAAAACCACCTCCCTGACCCCAAAACCACCTCCCTGACCCCAAAAACCTTCACTGCCTTGCTCTGCCCGATGCGGTGGCACCGCGCCTGCGCCTGGGGGGGGGACACCAGGGGAGGGGCTGACCCCAAAATCAACTCCCTGACCCCAAAAACAACTCCCTGACCCCAAAATCAACTCCCTGACCCCAAAAACACCTCCCCGACCCCAAAACCACCTCCCTGACCCCAAAAACAACTCCCTGACCCCAAAATCAACTCCCTGACCCCAAAAACAACTCCCTGACCCCAAAATCAACTCCCTGACCCCAAAATCAACTCCCTGACCCCAAAAACAACTCCCTGACCCCAAAATCACCTCCCTGACCCCAAAAACACCTCCTGACCCCAAAAACACCTCCCTGACCCCAAAAACACCTCCCTGACCCCGAAAAAACTTACCTGACCTCAAAAACACCTCCTGACCTCCAAAAACACCTCCTTGAGGGACCCAGAGACCCCAAACCCCCCCAGGTGGGATCCCAGGGACCCCAAACCCCCCCATTTCTCACCTGCAGGTCGTTCTGGGGGTTCCAGTCCGAGTCGAAGATGATGCAGAGACCCCAAACCCCCAAACCCCCAACCCCTCCATTTCTCACCTGTAAATCGTTCTGGGGGTTCCAATCCGAGTCAAAGATGATGCAGAGACCCCAAACCCCCCCTGGGAGCCCCCAAACTCACCTGTAAATCATTCTGTGGGTTCCAGTCCGAGTCGAAGATGATGCAGGGACCCCAAACCCCCCTGGATGGTACCCAAACCCCGTTCCAGCTCACCTGCAGATCATTCTGAGGGTTCCAATCCGAGTCGAAGATGATGCAGAGACCCCAAACCCCCCCAAACCCTCCCCAAACCCCCCCATTTCTCACCTGTAAGTCGTTCTGGGGGTTCTAATCCGAGTCAAAGATGATGCAGAGACCCCAAACCCCCCCAAACCCCCCCATTTCTCACCTGTAGATCATTCTGGGGGTTCCAGTCGGAATCAAAGATGATGCAGAGACCCCAAACCCCCCCTGGGTGTCCCAGCTCACCTGTAAATCGTTCTGGGGTTCCAGTCCGAGTCAAAGATGATGCAGAGACCCCAAACCCCCTCCCTCGAGGTTCCCAGAGACCCCAAACCCCCAAACCCCCAAACCCCCAAACTCACCTGTAAATCATTCTTGGGGTTCCAGTCCAGTCGAAGATGATGCAGAGACCCCAAACCTCCCTGGATGGTACCCAAACCCCGTTCCAGCTCACCTGTAGATCGTTCTGTGGGTTCCAGTCGGAATCAAAGATGATGCAGAGACCCCAAACCCCCCCATTTCTCACCTGTAAATCGTTCTGAGGGTTCCAGTCAGAATCAAAGATGATGCAGAGACCCCAAACCCCCCCCATTTCTCACCTGCTAGATCATTCTGGGGTTCCAGTCCGAGTCGAAGATGATGCAGAGACCCCAAACCCCCGTGGATGTCCCAGGACCCTAAACCCCCATTTCTCACCTGCAAATCATTCTGGGGTTCCAATCCGAGTCAAAGATGATGCAGAGACCCCAAACCCCCCCAAACCCCCCCATTTCTCACCTGGAGATCATTCTGTGGGTTCCAATCAGAATCAAAGATGATGCAGAGACCCCAAACCCCCAAAGCCCCCCCAAACCCCCTGGGAGCCCCCAAACTCACCTGTAAATCATTCTGGGGCCACCGACAAAGATGATGCAGGGAACCCCAAACCCCCCATTTCTCACCTGCAGATCATTCTGGGGGTTCCAATCCGAGTCGAAGATGATGCAGAGACCCCAAACCCCCCGTGGATGTCCCAGGGACCCCAACCCCATTTCTCACCTGCAGATCATTCTGGGGGTTCCAATCCGAGTCAAAGATGATGCAGAGACCCCAAACCCCCTGGGAGCCCCCATTTCTCACCTGGAGATCATTCTATTTAAACCCCAAAGCCCCCAAACCCCTAGGAGCTAAACTCACCTGTAAATCATTCTGTGGGTTCCAATCCGAATCAAAGATGATGCAGAGACCCCAAACCCCCAAACCCCCCCAAACTCACCTGTAAATCGTTCTGAGGGTTCCAGTCAGAATCAAAGATGATGCAGGTGTCGGCAGCCGTCAGGTTGATGCCCAGCCCGCCCGCCGCGTGCACAGCAGGAACACGAAGCGGTCCGAGTCGAAGATGATGCAGAGACCCCAAACCCCCAAACCCTCCCCAAACTCACCTGTAGATCATTCTGTGGGTTCCAGTCCGAGTCGAAGATGATGCAGAGACCCCAAACCCCCAAACCCTCCCCAAACTCACCTGTAGATCATTCTGTGGGTTCCAATCAGAATCAAAGATGATGCAGAGACCCCAAACCCCCAAACCCCCAAACTCACCTGTAAATCATTCTGAGGGTTCCAATCAGAATCAAAGATGATGCAGGTGTCGGCGGCCGTCAGGTTGATGCCCAGCCCGCCCGCCCTCGTGCACAGCAGGAACACGAGCGGTCCGAGTCGGGCCGGCTGGAGCGGTCGATGGCCGCCTGCCGCAGGTTGCCCCGCACCCGCCCGTCGATGCGCTCGTACGGGTACCTGGGGGAAAAGGGGGTCAGGAGGGGGGAAAAAGGGGGGATACTGAGGTGGCCAGGTGGCTACCAAAGTGGCCAGGTGGCTACCAAAGTGTCCAGGTGGTCATTGAGACCCCCAGGTGGCTACCAAAGTGTCCAGGTGGCCACCGAGGTGTCCAGGTGGCTACCAAGGTGTCCAGGTGGCCATTGAAACCAGGACCCCCAGGTGACCACTGAGTTGTCCAGGTGGCTACCAAAGTGTCCAGGTGGCTACTGAGATGTCCAGGTGGTCATTAAGACCAGGACTCTCAGGGGGCCACCAAGGTGTCCAGGTGGTCATTGAAACCACCCCAAAAACCCCAAAATCCCCCCAAAAAACCCTGCATCCCACCTCCTGTGGATGAGGTAGTCCTCGAGGATGTCGAGGCAGCGCCCCCATCCCTGGATCCCCTCACCCCCCAAACACCCCATAAAAACCCATCCCTGGATCCCCTCACCCCATAAAGACCCCATAAACCCCCCAAAAACCCCAAAACCCCCCAAAATGCCCCCTCACCTCCTGTGGATGAGGTAGTCCTCGAGGATGTCGAGGCAGCGCCCCCATCCCTGGATCCCCTCACCCCCCAAACACCCCATAAACCCAATCTTTGGATCTCCTGACCCCCCAAAGACCCCATAAACCCAATCTTTCGATCTCCTGACCCCATAAAGACCCCAAAACCCCCCCAAAAACCCCCCCATCCCACCTCCTGTGGATGAGGTAGTCCTCGAGGATGTCGAGGCAGCGCCCCCATCCCTGGATCCCCTCACCCCCCATAAACCCCCTCCCTGGATCTCCTGACCCCCCAAACACCCCATAGACACCCCAAACACTCCATAAACACCCCAAAAACCCCAAAAGCCCCCCCAAAAGCGCCCCATCCCACCTCCTGTGGATGAGGTAGTCCTCGAGGATGTCCAGGCAGCGACCCCATCCCTGGAGCCCCTCACCCCCACAAACCCCCTCCCTGGATCTCCTGACCCCCCAAACACCCCATAAACACCCCATAAACCCCCCCAAACCTCCCAAAAACCCCTAAAAGCCCCCCCAAAACCCCCCCATCCCACCTCCTGTGGATGAGGTAGTCCTCGAGGATGTCGAGGCAGCGCACCATCTGGGAGAAGACGAGCACCTTGTGGCCGCCCTGGCGCAGCTTGGGCAGCAGCTTGTCCAGCAGCACCAGCTTGCCCGCCGAGCGCACCAGCGCCTGCAGGTGCAGCTCGGGCGGCACCGCCGCGCCCGCGCAGCCCTCACGGAGCTCGGACAGGATCTTCTCCTCTGCTCCTGGAAAAAAGGGTGAAAAAGGGTCCCCAGGTGAGCCCAGGTGTGCCCAGGTGTGCCCAGGTGTGCCCAGGTGCGCCTGCAGGTGCAGCTCGGGCGGCACCGCCGCGCCCGCGATGCCCTCCCGCAGCTCGGACAGGATCTTCTCCTCTGCTCCTGCATGGAAACAGGGGGCACAGGTGAGCCCAGGTGTGCCCAGGTGCGCCTGCAGGTGCAGCTCGGGCGGCACCGCCGCGCCCGCGCAGCCCTCGCGGAGCTCGGACAGGATCTTCTCCTCGGCTCCTGCACAAAAAAGGGTGAAAAAGGTACACAGGTGAGCTCAGGTGTGCCCAGGTGAGCTCAGGTGAGCGCACCAGCGCCTGCAGGTGCAGCTCGGGCGGCACCGCCGCGCCCGCGCAGCCCTCGCGCAGCTCCGACAGGATCTTCTCCTCGGCTCCTGCACAAAAATGGTGCCCAGGTGTGCATTGAGAGCCCCCAGGTGGGCATTGAGACCCTGAGATGGCACTAAGACCCCCAGGTGAGCACTGAGACCCCCAGGTGAGCACTGAGACCCCCAGGTGAGCACTGAGAGCCCCAGATGTGCATTGAGACCCTGAGAGGGCACTGAGAGCCCCAGGTGAGCACTGAGACCCCCAAATCCCCCCAAGCTCCCCCCAAAACTCACCGTTGATGAGGTAGGGGTGGTTGCAGCACTTCCTGAGCTCCATCCTGGTGCTTGTTGGGACCCCTCCCCTCACCCCCAGGTGTGCCCAGGTGTGCCCAGGTGTGCCCAGGTGAGCCCCAAACCCCCCCAAAACTCACCGTTGATGAGGTAGGGGTGGTTGCAGCACTTCCTGAGCTCCATCATGGTGTTGAGCAGGTACTACCCCCTCACCCCCAGGTGTGCCCAGGTGAGCCCAGGTGTGCCCAGGTGAGCCCAGGTGAGCCCAGGTGAGCCCCAAACTCACCGTTGATGAGGTAGGGGTGGTTGCAGCACTTCCTGAGCTCCACCATAGTGTTTGTTGGGACCCCTCCCCTCACCCCCAGGTGTGCCCAGGTATGCCCAGGTGAGCCCAGGTGAGCCCAGGTGTGCCCAGGTGAGCCCCAAACTCACCGTTGATGAGGTAGGGGTGGTTGCAGCACTTCCTGAGCTCCATCATGGTGTTGAGCAGGTTGGGCACGTTGCCGTGCCCCGCCCCCTTGGCCAGGTAGGCGAAGTTGCGCTCGAGGATGGCGCGGTAGAACCTCTTCTGGATGTTGGTGAGCTCCACCTCGATGATCGTCTCCTGCTTGGGCGCCAGGTTCTTCTCCACGTCCTCCTTCAGCCGCCGCAGCATCATCGGCTTCAGCAGCGCCTGCAGCTTCTGCACCTGGAACCACACACACCTGGGCAGGTGAGACACACCTGGATACACCTACAGACACCTGGGATACCCTGACATCACCCCAACCCAGCCCACAGACACCGCAGCATCATCGGCTTCAGCAGCGCCTGCAGCTTCTGCACCTGCGGGGGAGCACACCTGGACAGGTGAGACACACCTGGGACACACCTGGGACACACCTGGGATAGACTGACATCACCTCAACACCCTGACATCACCCAAACACAAACCACAGACACCGCAGCATCATCGGCTTCAGCAGCGCCTGCAGCTTCTGCACCTGGAATGGGACACACCTGGCCAGGTGAGACACACCTGGGATAGCCTGACATCACCTGGGACACACCCACACACACCTGGACACACCTACAGACACCTGGGACACACCCACACACATCCAGAGACACCGCAGCATCATCGGCTTCAGCAGCGCCTGCAGCTTCTGCACCTGCGGGGGAGCGCACCTGGACAGGTGAGACACACCTGGACACACCCACACGCACCCTGACATCACCTCAACACCCTGACATCACCCAAACCACACCCACACACACCGCAGCATCATCGGCTTCAGCAGCGCCTGCAGCTTCTGCACCTGGAACCACACACACCTGGACAGGTGAGACACACCTGGGACACACCTGGGACACACCCACATCACCCAAACCACACCCACAGACACCGCAGCATCATCGGCTTCAGCAGCGCCTGCAGCTTCTGCACCTGGAATGGGACACACCTGGGCAGGTGAGACACACCTGGGACACACCTGGGACACACCCTGACATCACCCACACACACCCACAGACACCACAGCATCATCGGCTTCAGTAGCGCCTGCAGCTTCTGCACCTGCGGGGGAGCGCACCTGGACAGGTGAGACACACCTGGGACACACCTGGGACACACCCACAGGCACCCTGACATCACCTCAACCCCCTGACATCACCCCAACCCAGCCCACAGACACCGCAGCATCATCGGCTTCAGCAGCACCTGCAGCTTCTGCACCTGTGGAGGAGCGCACCTGGGCAGGTGAGATACACCTGGGACACACCTGGGACACACCTGGGACACACCCACAGACACCTGGGACACACCCACATCACCCACACACACCCACAGACACCACAGCATCATCGGCTTCAGCAGCGCCTGCAGCTTCTGCACCTGGAACCACACACACCTGGGCAGGTGAGACACACCTGGGACACACCCACAGACACCCACAGACACCTGGGACACACTCAAACCCAACCAAGAGACACCGCAGCATCATCGGCTTCAGCAGCACCTGCAGCTTCTGCACCTGTGGAGGAGTACACCTGGGCAGGTGAGACACACCTGGACACACCTGTACACACCTACAGTCACCTGGGATACCCTGACATCACCCAAACCCAGCCCAGAGACACCGCAGCATCATCGGCTTCAGCAGCGCCTGCAGCTTCTGCACCTGCAACACAACGCACCTGGGCAGGTGAGACACACCTGGACACACCTGGGATAGACTGACATCACCTGGGACACACCTGGACACACCTACAGACACCTGGGACACCCTGACATCACCCAAACCCAGCCCAGACCCACAGCAGCATCATCGGCTTCAGCAGCGCCTGCAGCTTCTGCACCTGCGGGGGAGCGCACCTGGCCAGGTGAGACACACCTGGACACACCCACACACACCTGGGACACACCTGAGACACACCTAGACACACCTGGGACACACCCACAGACACCCACAGACACCTGGGACACACTCAAACCCAACCCACAGACACCGCAGCATCATCGGCTTCAGCAGCGCCTGCAGCTTCTGCACCTGGAATGGGACACACCTGGGCAGGTGAGACACACCTGGGACACACCCACAGACACCTGGGACACAGCTGGATACACCTGGGACACACCTGGGACACACCTGGGACACATCTGGACACACCTGGGACACACCTGGGACACACCCACACACACCTGGGACACACCTGGGACACACCCACACACACCTGGGACACACCCACACACACCTGAACACACCTGGGACACACCTGGACATACCTGGGACACACCTGGGACACACCTGGGACACACCTGGGACACACCTGGGACACACCTGGGACACACCTGGAAACACCTGGGACACACCTGGGACACACCCACACACACCTGGGACACACCTGGGACACACCTGGGACACACCCCCACACACCTGGGACACACCTGGAAACACCTGGGACACACCCCCACACACCTGGGACACACCTGGGACACACCTGGAACACACCTGGGACACACCTGGGACACACCTGGACACACCCACACACACCTGGGACACACCCACACACACCCACACACACCTGGGACACACCCACACACACCCACACACACCTGGGACACACCTGGGGCACACCTGGGACACACCCACACACACCTGGGACACACCTGGGACACATCCACACACACCTGGGCAGGTGAGACACACCTGGGACACACCTGGGACACACCCACACACACCTGGGACACACCTGGACACACCTGGGACACACCTGGGACACACCCACACACACCTGAGACACACCCGGGACACACCTGGGACACAGCTGGGACACAGCTGGGACACACCCACACACACCTGGGACACACCTGGACACACCTGGGACACACCTGGGAGAGACTGACATCAGCTGGGACACACCTGGGACATACCTGGGACACACCTGGGACACATCTGGGACACACCCAGACACACCTGGGACACACCTGGGACACACCTGGGACACACCCAAACCACACCCACACACCTGGGACACCCCAAATCCCCCCCAGGACCCCTCAGGTGCCCCCAGGACCCCCCAAATCCCCCCCAGGTGCCCCCCCAGGTGCGCCCCCCACCTGCTCCTCGGTCTTGAGGTCGCCGAAGTCGCGCAGGAAGTCGCCCTCGGAGGGGAAGCGCGAGGGCTCCAGGAAGTGCAGGAGGCTGAACAGCTCCTCCACCGTGTTCTGCAGCGGCGTGCCCGTCAGCAGCACCTTGTGCTCCTAAATGGGACAGGTAAGGGACAGGTAACACACCTGAGCACACCTGAGTACACCTGGGGACAGCTCAGATACCTGGGGACACCTGGGGACACCTGGGGACACCCCTGCTCTGCAGCGGCGTGCCCGTCAGCAGCACCTTGTGCTCCTGCAGGTGGGACAGGTAAGCACACCTGGGGACAGGTGACACATCTGGGGACACCTGAAATACCTGGGGACACCTGAGGACACCTGGGGACACCTGGGGACACCCCTGCTCTGCAGCGGCGTGCCCGTCAGCAGCACCTTGTGCTCCTGCAGGTGAGACAGGTGAGACAGGTGAGCACACCTGAGATACCTGGGGACAGCTGAGTACACCTGAGATACCTGGGGACACCTGGGGACACCTGGGGACACCCCTGTTCTGCAGCGGCGTGCCCGTCAGCAGCACCTTGTGCTCCTAAATGGGACAGGTGAGGGACAGGTGAGCACACCTGAGCACACCTGGGGACACCTGGGGACACCTGGGGACATCTGGGGACACCCCTGTTCTGCAGCGGCGTGCCCGTCAGCAGCACCTTGTGCTCCTAAACACGACAGGTGAGCACACCTGAGCACACCTGGGGACACCTGAGATACCTGGGGACACCTGGGACACACCTGGGGACACCCCTGCTCTGCAGCGGCGTGCCCGTCAGCAGCACCTTGTGCACCTGGGGACACCCCTGCTCTGCAGCGGCGTGCCCGTCAGCAGCACCTTGTGCTCCTAAACGGGACAGGTGAGCACACCTGAGCACACCTGAGCACACCTGGGGACACCTGGGGACACCTGAGATACCTGGGGACATCTGGGGACACCCCTGTTCTGCAGCGGCGTGCCCGTCAGCAGCACCTTGTGCTCCTAAACACGACAGGTAAGGGACAGGTAACACACCTGAGCACACCTGGGGATACCTGGGGACACCTGAGATACCTGGGGACACCTGGGGACACCTGGGAACACCTGGGGACACCCCTGCTCTGCAGCGGCGTGCCCGTCAGCAGCACCTTGTGCTCCTGCAGGTGAGACAGGTGAGACAGGTGAGCACACCTGAGTACACCTGAGCACACCTGGGGACAGCTGAGATACCTGGGGACATCTGGGGACACCCCTGCTCTGCAGCGGCGTGCCCGTCAGCAGCACCTTGTGCTCCTAAACACGACAGGTGAGCACACCTGAGCACACCTGGGGACACCTGAGATACCTGGGGACACCTGGGAACACCTGGGGACACCCCTGCTCTGCAGCGGCGTGCCCGTCAGCAGCACCTTGTGCTCCTAAACGGGACAGGTGAGCACACCTGAGCACACCTGAGCACACCTGGGGACAGGTGACACACCTGGGGATAGCTAGGATATGTGGGGACACCTGGGGACACCCCTGCTCTGCAGCGGCGTGCCCGTCAGCAGCACCTTGTGCTCCTGCAGGTGGGACAGGTGAGACAGGTGAGACAGGTAACACACCTGGGGACAGCTCAGATACCTGGGGACACCTGGGGACACCCCTGCTCTGCAGCGGCGTGCCCGTCAGCAGCACCTTGTGCTCCTGCAGGTGGGACAGGTAAGCACACCTGGGGACAGGTGACACACCTGGGGACACCTGAGATACCTGGGGACATCTGGGGACACCCCTGCTCTGCAGCGGCGTGCCCGTCAGCAGCACCTTGTGTTCCTGCAGGTGAGACAGGTGAGACAGGTGACACACCTGAGCACACCTGGGGATACCTGGGGACACCTGGGGACACCCCTGCTCTGCAGCGGCGTGCCCGTCAGCAGCACCTTGTGCTCCTGCAGGTGGGACAGGTGAGACAGGTGAGACAGGTAACACACCTGGGGACAGCTGAGTACACCTGGGGACACCTGAAATACCTGGGGACACCTGGGGACACCTGGGGACACCCCTGCTCTGCAGCGGCGTGCCCGTCAGCAGCACCTTGTGCTCCTGCAGGTGAGACAGGTGAGACAGGTGAGACAGGTAACACACCTGGGGACAGCTCAGATACCTGGGCACACCTGGGGACAGCTGAGATACCTGGGGACACCTGGGAACACCTGGGGACACCTGGGGACACCCCTGCTCTGCAGCAGCGTGCCCGTCAGCAGCACCTTGTGCTCCTGCAGGTGGGACAGGTGAGACACCTGAGTGCACCTGAGCACACCTGGGGACAGGTGACACACCTGGGGATACCTGGGGACACCCCTGCTCTGCAGCGGCGTGCCCGTCAGCAGCACCTTGTGCTCCTGCAGGTGAGACAGGTGAGACAGGTGAGCACACCTGAGTACACCTGAGCACACCTGGGGACAGCTGAGATACCTGGGGACATCTGGGGACACCCCTGCTCTGCAGCGGCGTGCCCGTCAGCAGCACCTTGTGCTCCTGCAGGTGGGGACAGGTGACACACCTGAGCACACCTGGGGACAGCTGACACACCTGGGGATAGCTAGGATACATGGGGACACCTGGGGACACCCCTGTTCTGCAGCGGCGTGCCCGTCAGCAGCACCTTGTGCTCCTAAACACGACAGGTGAGACAGGTGAGACAGGTGAGCACACCTGGGGACAGCTCAGGTACCTGGGGACACCTGGGGACACCTGGGGACACCCCTGCTCTGCAGCGGCGTGCCCGTCAGCAGCACCTTGTGCTCCTAAACGGGACAGGTGAGCACAGGTGAGCACACCTGAGCACACCTGGGCACAGCTGAGACACCTGGGGACAGCTGGGGACACCTGGGGACACCTGGGGACACCCCTGCTCTGCAGCGGCGTGCCCGTCAGCAGCACCTTGTGCTCCTGCAGGTGAGACAGGTGAGACAGGTGAGGGACAAGTGACACACCTGAGCACACCTGAGCACACCTGGGGACACCTGGGAACACCTGGGGACACCCCTGCTCTGCAGCGGCGTGCCCGTCAGCAGCACCTTGTGCTCCTAAACGGGACAGGTGAGCACACCTGAGCACACCTGAGCACACCTGGGGACAGGTGACACACCCAGGGACACCTGGGGACACCTGGGGACACCCCTGTTCTACAGCGGCGTGCCCGTCAGCAGCACCTTGTGCTCCTAAATGGGACAGGTGAGGGACAGGTGAGACAGGTAACACACCTGGGGACAGCTCAGATACCTGAGGACACCTGGGGACACCTGGGAACACCTGGGGACAGCTCAGATACCTGGGAACACCTGGGCACAGGTGAGACACCTGAGAACACCTGAGAACACCTGGGGACACCTGAAGACACCTGTGGCCACCTGGGGACAGGTGAGACACCTAGGGACGTATGGGGACACCTGGGGACAGGTGAGACACCTGAGAACACCTGGGGACACCTGGGGACAGCTGAGACACCTGGGGGACAGGTGACACACCTAGGCATGGTTGGGGACACCTGAACACAGGTGAGACACCTCAGGACACCTGGGGACACCTGGGCACAGGTGAGACACCTGAGAACACCTGGGGACAGGTGAGGACGCCTGGGGACAGGTGAGACGTCGCTAAGGCCACCCCAAACCCTCCAGGACAACCCCAAACCCCCAAGACGACCCCAAACTCCCTCAGGATGACCCCAAACCCCCCAGGACGACCCCAAACCCCCCCAGAATGACCCCAAATACCCCCAAAATCCCCCCAAACCCCAAAACCCACCAGGTCCATGTGCTTGAGGCTGTCGAGGAGCTTGCAGTGCCGGTTCTTGAGCCGGTGACCCCAAACCCCCAAAACCCCCAAACCCCCAGAATGCCCCCAAACCCCCTCAGGATGACCCCAAACCCCCAGGATGACCCCAAAACCCCCCCAAACCCCAAAACCCACCAGGTCCATGTGCTTGAGGCTGTCGAGGAGCTTGCAGTGCCGGTTCTTGAGCCGGTGACCCCAAAACCCCAAACCCCCAAAATCCCCAAATCCCCCAAACCCCTCAGGATGACCCCAAACCCCCAGGATGACCCCAAAACCCCCAAACCCCAAACCCACCAGGTCCATGTGCTTGAGGCTGTCGAGAGCTTGCAGTGCCGGTTCTTGAGCCGGTGACCCCAAACCCCCCAAGACCCCCCAAAACCCCCAGGATGACCCAAACCCCTCAGGATGACCCCAAAACCCCCCAGGATGACCCCAAACCCCCAAACCCACCAGGTCCATGTGCTTGAGGCTGTCGAGGAGCTTGCAGTGCCGGTTCTTGAGCCGGTGGGCCTCGTCGATGACCACGCAGCGCCACTCGATCTCCCGCAGCTCGGGGCACTCGGACAGGATCATCTCGAACGTCGTGATCAGCGCGTCGAACTTGTACGCCCCGGGGATCAGGCGGCCCTGGGGGGGAGTTTGGGGTCATTTTGGGACATTTTGGGGTCATTGGGGACAGCTCAGGTTCCAACAGGATCATCTCGAACGTCGCGATCAGCGCGTCCAACTTGTACGCCCCAGGGATCAGGCGGCCCTGGGGGGGACATTTTGGGGTCATTGGGGCATTTTGGGTCGTTGGGGACACCTGGGGACGTTTTGGGGTCATTTTGGGACATTTTGGGGTCATTGGGGACAGCTCAGGTTCCAACAGGATCATCTCGAACGTCGTGATCAGCGCGTCGAACTTGTACGCCCCGGGGATCAGGCGGCCCTGGGGGGGACATTTTGGGGTTATTTGTGGGCATTTTGGGGTTCTTGGGAACATTTTGGGGTCATTGGGGACGTTTTGGGGTCATTGGGGACAGCTCAGGTTCCGACAGGATCATCTCGAACGTCGTGATCAGCGCGTCGAACTTGTACGCCCCGGGGATCAGGCGGCCCTGGGGAGGACATGGGGAATGTTTTGGGGTCATTTTGGGACATTTTGAGGTCATTTTGGGACACTTTGGGATCATTTTGGGACGTTTTGGGGTCATTGGGGACAGCTCAGGTTCCAACAGGATCATCTCGAACGTCGTGATCAGCGCGTCCAATTTTTACGCCCTGAGGATCAGGCGGCCCTGGGGGGGACAGGAAAGACCTTGGGGACATTTTGGGGACATTGGGGACACCCTGGGGACATTTTGGGGTCCTTTGGGGGCGTTTTGGGGTCATTTGGGTCATTTTGGGTCGTTGGGGACACCCTGGGGACAGGGAATGACCCCACAGGATCATCTCGAACGTCGTGATCGGCGCGTCGAACTTGTACGCCCCGGGGATCAGGCAGCCCTGGGGGGGACATTTTGGGGTCATTTGGGGCATTTTGGGGTCATTTGGGACATTTTGAGGATCATTTGGGGCATTTTGGGGTCATTTGGGACATTTTGGGGTCATTTGGGACGTTTTGGGGTCATTGGGGACAGGGAATGCCCCAACAAGATCATCTCGAACGTCGTGATCAGCGCGTCGAACTTGTACAGCCCCGGGGATCAGGCGGCCCTGGGGGGGACATTTTGGGACATTTTGGGGTCATTTGGGGTCATTTGGGACATTTTGAGGACATTGGGGACATTTGGGGACGTTTTGGGGTCATTTGAGACATTTTGAGGACATTGGGGACATTTGGGGACGTTTTGGGGACATTGGGGTCATGGGGACACTGGACACTTGGGCATGGACACCTCAGGGACATTTTGGGGACACCTTGGGGACATTTTGGGGTCATTTTGGGAACATTTTGGGGACATTGGGGACACCTTTAGGACATTGGGGACACCTTTAGGACACTGGACATGGGGACATTTGGGACACCTGGAGGCAGGGTCATGGACAGTTTGGGGTCATTGGGGACATTTTGGGGACATTTTGGGGACATTGGGGACATTTTGGGGTCATTGGGGACATTTTGGGGGTCATTTTGGGAACACCCTGGGGACATTTTGGGGACATTGGGGACACCTTGGGGACATTTTGGGGACACCCTGGAGATGATGAAGATGCCGTGGTACACGATGGTGTTCATGGACAGGGGAGTGTGACTGTACAGGTGTGTGTACAGGTGTGTGTACAGGTGTGTGCAGGTGAGGATGATGATGCTCTCACCTTGCTGTCCTTGCAGTACATCTCGTACTGCTGGATCATCTGGCGGGAGGCCAGGCTGCCGTGGTACACGATGGTGTTCATGGACAGGTGAGTGTACAGGTGTGTGTACAGGTGTGTGCAGGTGTCTCACCTTGCTGTCCTTGCAGTACATCTCGTACTGCTGGATCATCTGGCGGGAGGCCAGGCTGCCGTGGTACACGATGGTGTTCATGGACAGGTGAGTGCACAGGTGTGTGTACAGGTGTGTACAGGTGTGTACAGGTGTGTGTACAGGTGTCTCACCTTGGAATCCTTGCAGTACATCTCGTACTGCTGGATCATCTGCCTGGAGGCCAGGCTGCCGTGGTACACGATGGTGTTCATGGACAGGTGAGTGTGACTGTACAGGTGTGTGCAGGTAATACAGGTAAATGTGCAGGTGATGATGATGATGCTCTCACCTTGGAATCCTTGCAGTACATCTCGTACTGCTGGATCATCTGCCTGGAGGCCAGGCTGCCGTGGTACACGATGGTGTTCATGGACAGGTGTGTGTACAGGTGTGTACAGGTGTGTACAGGTGTGTGTACAGGTGTCTCACCTTGGAATCCTTGCAGTACATCTCGTACTGCTGGATCATCTGCCTGGAGGCCAGGCTGCCGTGGTACACGATGGTGTTCATGGACAGGTGAGTGTGACTGTACAGGTGTGTGTACAGGTGTGTGCAGGTAATGATGATGATGCTCTCACCTTGGAATCCTTGCAGTACATCTCGTACTGCTGGATCATCTGCCTGGAGGCCAGGCTGCCGTGGTACACGATGGTGTTCATGGACAGGTGAGTGTGACTATACAGGTGTGTACAGGTGTGTGCAGGTAATACAGGTGTGTACAGGTAAGGATGATGATGCTCTCACCTTGCTGTCCTTGCAGTACATCTCGTACTGCTGGATCATCTGGCGGGATGCCAGGCTGCCGTGGTACACGATGGTGTTCATGGACAGGTGAGTGTGACTGTACAGGTGTGTACAGGTGTGTGTACAGGTGTGTACAGGTGTGATGCATGGTGTCTCACCTTGGAATCCTTGCAGTACATCTCGTACTGCTGGATCATCTGCCTCGAGGCCAGGCTGCCGTGGTACACGATGGTGTTCATGGCGGTCCAGGTGCCGAACTCGCGCTCCCAGTTGGCGATGGTGGACAGGGGGGCGATCACCAGGTAAGGGCCCCGCACGCCGGCCCCGTGCACCTCCTGCAGGAAGGCGATCGACTGGATCGTCTTGCCCAGACCCATCTCGTCCGCCAGGATGCAGTTCTGCCTGAGGAGACAGGTGAGGGACACCTGAGACAGGTGGGACACCTGAGACAGGTGGGACAGGTGAGACAGGTGAGATCAGGTGAGATCAGGTGACATCAGGTGAGATCAGGTGAGCCAGGATGCAGTTCTGCCTGAGGAGACAGGTGAGGGACACCTGAGACAGGTGGGACAGGTGGGATCAGATGAGATCAGGTGTGACAGGTGAGATCAGGTGAGCCAGGATGCAGTTCTGCCTGTGGGGACAGGTGGGACAGGTGAGGGACACCTGGGACAGGTGGGACAGGTGAGATCAGGTGAGATCAGGTGGGACAGGTGAGATCAGGTGACATCAGGTGAGATCAGGTGAGCCAGGATGCAGTTCTGCCTGCGGGGACACGTCAGGGACACCTCACACAGGTGGGACAGGTGGGACAGGTGAGATCAGGTGAGACAGGTGGGACAGGTGAGGGACACCTGAGACAGGTGGGACAAGTAGAACAGATGAGGGACAGGGGGAACAGGTGGGACAGGTGAGATCAGGTGAGCCAGGATGCAGTTCTGCCTGAGGAGACAGGTGGGGACACCTGAGACAGCTGGGACAGGTGAGGGACACCTCAGACAGGTGGGACAGGTGAGATGAGGAGAGCCAGGATGCAGTTCCGCCTGCAGGGACAGGTGGGACAGGTGAGGGACACCTGGGACAGGTAGGACAGGTAGAACAGATGAGGGACAGGTGGGACAGGTGAGGGACAGGTGGGACAGGTGGGACAGGTGAGATCAGGTGAGCCAGGATGCAGTTCTGCCTGCGGGGACAGGTGGGACAGGTGAGGGACACCTGGGACAGGTGGGACAGGTGGGACAGGTGAGACCCTGACCTGCTGTACCAGTTGAAGAGCAGCCAGTTGACCCCCTCGACCTGGTTCTCCACCTGTGACCCCCTCCAGCTGTGACCCCCTGGTGACCATGAGGTGACCCCCAGGCCCATGAGCTGACCCCTCTCAGGGTGTGACCCCCCAGGACACTGAGATGACCCCCAAAGTGACCCAAACTGACCTGTTGTACCAGTTGAAGAGCAGCCAGTTGACCCCCTCGAGCTGTGACCCCCTCGAGCTGTGACCCCCCTGATGACCATGAGCTGACCCCTGAATTGACCACCCCCCTGGTGACCCCCAGGACACTGAGATGACCCCCAAAGTGACCCAAACTGACCCAAACTGACCTGTTGTACCAGTTGAAGAGCAGCCAGTTGACCCCCTCGAGCTGTGACCCTCTCACGCTGTGACCCCCCCGATGACCACGAGGTGACCCCCAGGTCCATGAGGTGACCCCCCCGGCCCCTGGTGACCCCCAGGACACTGAGATGACCCCCAGACTGACCTGTTGTACCAGTTGAAGAGCAGCCAGTTGACCCCCTCGAGCTGGTACTCGATCCATGACCCCCTCCAGCTGTGACCCCCTGGTGACCGTGAGCTGACCCCTGAAGTGACCACCCCCCCTGGTGACCCCCCCAGGCCCCTGGTGACCCCCAGGACACTGAGATGACCCCCAAACTGACCCAAAGTGACCCAAACTGACCTGTTGTACCAGTTGAAGAGCAGCCAGTTGACCCCCTCGAGCTGGTACTCGATCCATGACCCCCTCGAGGTCTGACCCCACTGGTGACCATGAGCTGACCCCCAGGCCCACGAGCTGACCCCGCAGGCCCCTGGTGACCCCCAGGGGGTTCAGATGACCCCCAAACTGACCTGTTGTACCAGTTGAAGAGCAGCCAGTTGACCCCCTCGAGCTGGTACTCGCGCTGCCGGTTGTGGTTCTTGTACTCTCGCGACGCCTCCAGCTTCTGCCACGCCCCTGCCTGCGGCCTGGGCTGGGGGGGGGGACACAGGGGGGTGACAATGAGTGTGACACCCACCCAGGGGACACTCAGGGGGTGTGGGGGGCAGGGGGGTCGCTGACCTGGCGTTTGAGGTCGGGCGGCCGCGCCTGCACCCGGCGGAACTCGGCGACCTTGGCCTCGTCCACGTCCTCCTGCAGCTCCCACGTGCTGTCCTCGTAGGGCAGCGAGCACCACTTCACCAGGAAGTACACCACGGGCTGGGGGGAGTCATTAGGGACATTTTATGGGGGTCCTGAACCCCAAAATCCACCAGGAACCCCGATTTGGGGGGTCTATAACGCTCAACTCCCCCTCCTGCAGCTCCCACGTGCTGTCCTCGTAGGGCAGCGAGCACCACTGCACCAGGAAGTACACCACGGGCTGGGGGGGACATTTTATGGGGGTCCTGAACCCCAAAATCCACCTGGGATATCATTTTGGGGGTCTATAACGCTCAACTCCCCCTCCCGCAGCTCCCACGTGCTGTCCTCGTAGGGCAGCGAGCACCACTTCACCAGGAAGTACACCACGGGCTGGGGGGGGTCATTTGGGGGTCTCAGGGATGGGTTCTGGGGGTCCTGAACCCCAAAATCCACCTGGGACCCTGATCTGGGGGGTTTAAAACCCTCCAATCCCCCTCCCGCAGCTCCCACGTGCTGTCCTCGTAGGGCAGCGAGCACCACTTCACCAGGAAGTACACCACGGGCTGGGGGGGACATTACAGGGTGTCAGGGACCCCCAGAACCCCAAAATCCAGGTCCAGAACCCCAAAATCCACCTGGGATATCAATTTGGGGGGTCTATAACACTCCAATCCCCCTCCTGCAGCTCCCACGTGCTGTCCTCGTAGGGCAGCGAGCACCACTGCACCAGGAAGTACACCACGGGCTGGGGGGGACATTTTATGGGGGTCCTGAACCCCAAAGTCCAGGTCCTGAACCCCAAAATCCACCTGGGACCCTGATCTGGGGGGTTTAAAACCCTCCAATCCCCCTCCTGCAGCTCCCACGTGCTGTCCTCGTAGGGCAGCGAGCACCACTGCACCAGGAAGTAACCACGGGCTAGGGGGGACATTTTATGGGGGTCCTGAACCCCGAAATCCAGGTCCTGAACCCCAAAATCCACCTAGGACCTCATTCTGGGGGACAGGGACCTCATTTTGGGGCATTCACCACCCTAAAATCCACCTCATAGGGCAGCGAGCACCACTGCACCAGGAAGTAACCATGGGCTGGGGGGGGTCATTTGGGGGTCTCAGGGATGGGTTCTGGGGGTCCAGCACCCCAAAATCCACCTAGGACCTCATTCTGGGGGACAGGGAACTCATTTGGGGGGTCTACAACCCTCAACTCCACCCCAAAATCCACCTCGTAGGGCAGCGAGCACCACTTCACCAGGAAGTAACCACGGGCTGGGGGGGGTCATTACAGGGTGTCAGGGACCCCCAGAACCCCAAAATCCAGGTCCAGAAGCCCCAAATCCACCTGGGACTTCGACTTGGGGGGGTCTACGACACTGAAATCCCTCAGGAACCTCCTTTTTGGGGGTCCCACCACCCCCAAATCCCCCAGGAACCCCAATTTGGGGGTCCCACCACACCCAAATCCACCAGGAACCTCCTTTTTGGGGGTCCCACCACCCCCAAATCCACCAGGAACCCCAATTTGGGGGGTCTACAACCCTCAAATCCACCAAGAACCTTCTTTTTGGGGGTCCCCCCATCCCTAAATCCAACAGGAACCTCATTTTTGGGGGTCTAAGGCACTCAAATCCCACAGAAACCTCGTTTTTTGGGGGTCCCACAATCCTCAAATCCACCAGGAACCCCAATTTGGGGGTCCCACCATCCCTCAAATCCACCAGAAACCTTTTTGGGGTCCCCAAATACCCCCCAAAACATCATTTTTGGGGTTCCACCACCCTCAAACCCCCCCAAAAAACCCCCAAATTTTGGGGGTGTCCCTCCCAAACCCCCCAAGTTTTGGGGGTGTCCCCCCCAAACCCCCAAAATTTGGGGTCCTACCCCAAAAAACCTCCCAAAAACCCCCAAAATTTGGGTGTCCCTCCCCCAAACCCCCATTTTTGGGGTGTCCCTCCCAAACCCCCAAATTTTGGGGTCCCACCCAAAAACCCCCAAATTTTGGGGATGTCCCTCCCCAAACCCCCAAATTTTGGGGTCCCACCCCCAAAACCCCAAATTTTGTGGTGTCCCTCCCCCAAACCCCCAAATTTTGGGATGTCCCTCCCCAAACCCCCAAATTTTGGGGTCCCACCTAAAAAACCCCAAATTTTGGGGGTGTCCCTTCCCCAAACCCCCAAATTTTGGGGCATCCCCTCCCAAACCCCCAAATTTTGGGGGTGTCCCTCCCCCAAACCCTCCAAATTTTGGGGTCCCAGCTCCCAAACCCCCAAGTTTTGGGGTGTCCTCCCAAACCCCCAAATTCTGGGGGTCTCCTCCCAAACCCCCAAATTTTTGGGGTGTCCCTCCCAAACCCCCTAGATTTTGGGGTTCCCAACCCCAAAAGCCCCCAATTTTGGGGTGTCCCTCCCCAAACTCCCCAAATTTTGGGGTTCCCAGCCCCAAAAAACCCCCCAATTTTGGGGGTGTCCCCTCCCCACCTCCCCATTGTCCTTGTCCACAGAGTGGGACTCGTCCAGGATCCGATCGACCTCCACGTAGTCGGGGTTGAACGGCTCCTCATCCTTTTTTTTGGGGAGAAAAAAGAAATTTTTTGGCCTCAAAACAACCCAAAAACCCCGTTTTTCCACCCAAAATCCCCATTTTCCCCCCAAAACCTCATTTTTCCACCCAAAGCCACCTTTTTCCTCCCAAAATCCCCGTTTTTTGCCCCAAAACCCCATTTTCTACCAAAACCCCATTTTCCACCCAAAGCCCCCTTTTTCCACAAAACCCCCCTTTTCCACCCAAACCCACATTTTCTCACCAAACCCCATTCCCCCTCCCAAACCCCATTTTCCACCCAAACCCCCATTTTCTCCTCAAACCCCATTTTGCCCAAACCCATTTTTCCCCAACCTCTATTTTCCCCCAAAACATCCTTTTTCCCCAAACCTCTGTTTTGCCCCAAACCCCATTTTCCACCAAACACTCACTTTCTCCTCAAACCTATTTTCCCCTAAACCCCATTTTATTTCCCAAACCCCCCATTTTCCCCCCCAAATCCCATTTTTCCCCTTTTTTTCCCAAACCCCCATTTTTCCCCCCTTTATTTTTCCCCTAAACCCCATTTTCCCCAAATCCCATTTTTCCCCCTTTTTCTCGCAAATCCCATTTTCCCCCAAACCCCCATTTTCCCCCAAACCCTCATTTTTGCCCAAACCCCCGTTTCTTCCCCAAACCTCGTGGAAGAAGTGCCTCATCTGGCTCATCTTGGTCTTGAAGCGCTTGAGCTTCTGGTGGATCCTCTTGTCCCTCTCCAGCTGGTCGATGGTGGCCCACTCGCAGTGCAGGTACTGAGCTTCAGTTTTATATTTTGGGGTGAAAAAGAGGTTTTTGGTTCATTAGGGGGTTCTGGGGCCATCCCCCTGGATTTTTGGGGTGTTTTTGGGGTGTTTTG
>NW_026087818.1:0-30114 GCF_022539395.1 Myiozetetes cayanensis | reverse complement strand
TTTTCCAATGGGTGAGCCACTTGTGCCACTCCATGCACGCACAGAGCTTCCTGCACTGGCCCCTTTTGTCTGCAAGGAATATTCGTTCTTAGCCCATGGGGGGCCCAGACGGACCATTTCAGCACGGGGCTTTGGACACCAAACCAATGAAGTTCCTTCCAGGAAAAAAAGGCCTTAGCCTCCAAGTCTCCTGTGCAGTTGGTGAGGCACTCTTGGCACTCCATGCACAAATGGAACTTCCTGCACTGGCACTTTTTGTCTGGGTGGAATCTTCGTTCTTAGCCCATGGGGGACCCAGACGGGCAATTTCAGAACGGGGCTTTGGACACCAAACCAATGAAGTTCCAACCAGGGAAAATAGGCCTTAGCCTCTATCTGTACTGTCCAATGGGTGAGCCACTCTTGGCAATCCATGCACACAAAGAGCTTTCTGTGCTCGCAACTTTTGTGTGCGAGGAATCTTCATTCTTAGTCCATCTGGGCACCCAGACTGGCCATTTTAACTCCGGGCTTTGGACACCAAACGAATGAAGTTCCTTTTAGGAAAAAAAGGCCTTAGCCTCCATCTCTACTGTCCAATGGGTGAGCCACTCTTGGTACTCCATGCTTACATAGAACTTTCTGTGCTGGCAACTTTTGTGTGGGAGGAATCTTCGTTCTTAGTCCAACTGGGCACCCAGACTGGTCATTTCAGCTCGGGGCTTTGGACACCAAAGCAATGAAGTTCCAACCAGGAAAAAAAGGCCTTAGCCTCCAACTCTCCTGTGCAGTTGGTGAGGCACCCTTGGCACTCCATGCACAAATGGAACTTCCTGCGCTGGCACCTTTTGTCTGGGTGGAATCTTCGTTCTTAGTCCGACTGGTGACCAAGACGGGCCATTTCAGTGTGGGGCTTGGGACACCAAACCAATGAAGTTCCAACCAAGAAGAAAAGACCTTAGCCTCCATCTCTACTGTCCAATGGGTGAGCTACTTGTGCCACTCCATGCACGCAAGATGCTTCCTGCACTGGCAACTTTTGTCTGCGAGGAATCTTCGTTCTTAGTCCGACTGGTGACCAAGACGGGCCATTGCAGCACGGGGCTTGGGACACCAAACGAATGAAGTTCCAACCAGGAAAAAAAGGCCTTAGCCTCCATCTCTACTGTCCAATGGGTGAGCCACTCTTGGCACTCCATGCACACAAAGAGCTTTCTGTGCTGGCAACTTTTGTGTGGGAGGAATCTTCGTTCTTAGTCCATCTGGTGACCCAGACTGGCCATTTCAGCGCGGGGCTTTGGACACCAAACCAATGAAGTTCCTTCCAGGAAAAAAAGGCCTTAGCCTCCAAGTCTCCTGTGCAGTTGGTGAGACACCCTTGGCACTCCATGCACAAATGGAACTTCCTGCGCTGGCACCTTTTGTGTGGGAGGAATCTTCGTTCTTAGTCCATGGGGGACCCAGACAGGCAATTTGAGCGTGGGGCTTTGGACACCAAACCAATGAAGTTCCATCCAGGAAAAAAAGGCCTTAACCTCCAAGTCTTCTGTGCAGTTGGTGAAGAACCCTTGGCACTCCATGCGCAAATGGAACTTCCTGCGCTGGCACCTTTGTCTCCGAGGAATTTTCGTTCTTAGTCCTACTGGTGACCAAGACGGGTCATTTGAGCGTGGGGCATGGGACAGCAAACCAATGAAGTTGCAGCCAGGAAAAAAAGGCCTTAGCCTCCATCTCTACTGTCCGAATGGGTGAGCCACTCTTGGCACTCCATGCACACATAGAGCTTTCTGTGCTGGCAACTTTTGTGTGGGAGGAATCTTCGTTCTTAGTCCAACTGGGGACCAAGACAGGCCAATTCTTCGTGGGGTTTTGGACACCAAACCAATGGAGTTCCAGTCAGGAAAAAAAGCCCTTAGCCTCTAACTCACCTGTGCAGTTGGTGAGGCACCCTTGGCACTCCATGCAGAAATGGAACTTCCTGCACTGGCCCCTTTTGTCTCCGAGGAATCTTCGTTCTTAGTCCGACTGGTGACCAAGAAGGGCCATTTCAGCGTGGGGCTTGGGACAGCAAACCAATGAAGTTCCAACCAGGAAAAAAAGGCCTTAGCCTCCATCTCTACTTTCCAATGGGTGAGCCACTTGTGCCACTCCATGCACGCAAGGAGCTTCCTGCACTGGCCCCTTTTGTCTGCGAGGAATCTTCGTTCTTAGCCCATTGGGGGCCCAGACGGACCATTTCAGCACGGGGCTTTGGACACCAAACCAATGAAGTTCCAACCAGGAAAAAAAGGCCTTAGCCTCCATCTCTACTGTCCAATGGGTGAACCACTCTTGGCACTCCATGCACACATAGAGCTTTCTGTGCTGGCAACTTTTGTGCGGGAGGAATCTTCGTTCTTAGTCCAACTGGGGACCAAGACGGGCCATTTCAGCGTGGGGCTTTGGACACCAAACCAATGAAGTTCCAACCAGGAAAAAAAGGCCTTAGCCTCCAAGTCTCCTGTGCAGTTGGTGAGGCACCCTTGACACTCCATGCACAAATGGAACTTCCTGCGCTGGCACCTTTTGTCTGGGTGGAATCTTCGTTCTTAGCCCATGGGGGGCCCAGACGGGCAATTTCAGCACGGGGCTTTGGACACCAAACCAATGAATTTCCAACCACGAAAAAAAGGCCTTAGCCTCCATCTCTACTGTCCAATGGGTGAACCACTCTTGGCACTCCATGCACACATAGAGCTTTCTGTGCTGGCAACTTTTGTGTGGGAGGAATCTTCGTTCTTACTCCATCTGGGCACCCAGACTGGCCATTGAAGTGCGAGGCTTTGGACACCAAACGAATGAAGTTCCAACCAGGAAAAAAAGGCCTTAGCCTCCAACTCTCCTGTGCAGTTGGTGAGGCACACTTGGCACTCCATGCACAAATGGAACTTCCTGCGCTGGCACATTTGTCTATGAGGAATCTTCGTTCTTAGTCCGACTGGTGACCAAGAAGGGCCATTTCAGCGTGGGGCTTGGGACAGCAAACGAATGAAGTTCCAACCAGGAAGAAAAGGCCTTAGCCTCCATCTCTACTGTCCAATCGCTGAGCCACTCTTGGCACTCCATGCACACATAGAGCTTTCTGTTCTGGCAACTTTTTTGTGGGAGGAATCTTCGTTCTTAGTCCATCTCGGCACCCAGACTGGCCATTTCAGCGCGGGACTTTGGACATCAAACCAATGAAGTTCCATAAAGGAAAAAAAGGCCTTAGCCTCCATATGTCCTGTGCAGTTGGTGAGGCACCCTTGGCACTCCATGCACAAATGGAACTTCCTGCGCTGGCACCTTTTGTCTGGGAGGAATCTTCGTTCTTAGTCCGACTGGTGACCAAGACGGGCCATTTCAGCGTGGGGCATGGGATAGCAAACGAATGAAGTTCCATCCAGGAAAAAAAGGCCTTAGCCTCCATCTCTACTGTCGAATGGGTGAGCCACTCTTGGCACTCCATGCACACATAGAGCTTTCTGTGCTGGCAACTTTTGTGTGGGAGGAATCTTCGTTCTTAGTCCATCTGGGGACCCAGACTGGCCATTTCAGCGCGGGACTTTGGACATCAAACCAATGAAGTTCCATCCAGGAAAAAAAGGCCTTAGCCTCCAATCTCTCTGTGCAGTTGGTGAGGCACCCTTGGCACTCCATGCACACATGGAGCTTCCTGCGCTGGCACCTTTTGTCTGGGAGGAATCTTCGTTCTTAGTCCATCTGGTGACCCAGACTGGCCATTTCAGCGTGGGGCTTTGGACACCAAACCAATGAAGTTCCATCCAGGAAAAAAAGGCCTTAACCTCCAAGTCTCCTGTGCAGTTGGTGAGGCACCCTTGGCACTCCATGCACAAATGGAACTTCCTGCGCTGGCACCTTTTGTCTGGGAGGAATCTTCGTTCTTAGTCCATCTGGGGACCCAGACGGGCCATTTCAGCGTGGGGCTTGGGACACCAAACCAATGAAGTTCCATCCAGGAAAAAAAGGCCTTAGCCTCCAAGTCTCCTGTGCAGTTGGTGAGGCACCCTTTGCATTCCATGCACAAAAGGAGCTTCCTGCACTGGCCCCTTTTGTCTGCGAGGAATCTTCGTTCTTAGTCCGACTGGTGAGCCAAGACGGGCCATTTCAGCGTGGGGCTTGGGACAGCAAACCAATGAAGTTCCATCCAGGAAAAAAAGGCCTTAGCCTCCATCTCTACTGTCCAATGGGTGAGCCACCCTTGGCACTCCATGCACACATAGAGTTTTCTGCGTTGGCAACTTTTGTGTGGGAGGAATCTTCGTTCTTAGTCCATCTGGGCACCCAGACGGACCATTTCAGCACGGGGTTTTGGACACCAAACGAATGAAGTTCCATCCAGGAAAAAAAGGCCTTAGCCTCCAACTCTCCTGTGCAGTTGGTGAGACACCCTTGGCACTCCATGCACAAAGGTAACTTCCTGCGCTGGCACCTTTTTCTGGGTGGAATCTTCGTTCTTAGTCCGACTGGTGACCAAGAAGGGCCATTTCAGCGTGGGGCTTGGGAGTACAAACCAATGAAGTTCCATCCAGGAAAAAAAGGCCTTAGCCTCCATCTCTACTGTGCAATGGGTGAGCCACTCTTGGTACTCCATGCACACATAGAGCTTTCTGTGCTGGCAACTTTTGTGTGGGAGGAATCTTCGTTCTTAGTCCAACTGGGGACCAAGACAGGCCATTTCAGCGTGGGTCTTGGGACACCAAACCAATGAAGTTCCAGCCAGGAAAAAAGGCCTTAGCCTCCAACTCTCCTGTGCAGTTGGTGAGCCACCCTTGGCACTCCATGCACACATAGGAGCTTCCTGCGCTGGCACCTTTTGTGTGGGAGGAATCTTCGTTCTTAGTCCATCTGGGGACCCAGACGGGCCATTTCAGCGCGGGGCTTTGGACACCAAACCAATGAAGTTCCAACCAGGAAAAAAGGCCTTAGCCTCCAACTCTCCTGTGCAGTTGGTGAGGCACCCTTGGCACTCCATGCACAAATGGAACTTCCTGCGCTGGCACCTTTTGTCTGCGAGGAATCTTCGTTCTTAGTCCGACTGGTGACCAAGACGGGCCATTTCAGCGTGGGGCTTGGGACACCAAACCAATGAAGTTCCATCCAGGAAAAAAAGGCCTTAGCCTCCAAGTCTCCTGTGCAGTTGGTGAGGAACCCTTGGCACTCCATGCACAAATGGAACTTCCTGCGCTGGCACCTTTTGTGTGGGAGGAATCTTCGTTCTTAGTCCATCTGAGTGACCCAGACGGGCCATTTCAGCGTGGGGCTTGGGACAGCAAACCAATGAAGTTCCATCCAGGAAAAAAAGGCCTTAGCCTCCAACTCTCCTGTGCAGTTGGTGAGGAACCCTTGGCACTCCATGCACAAATGGAACTTCTTGCGCTGGCACCTTTTGTCTTCGAGGAATCTTCGTTCTTAGCCCATGGGGGCCCAGACGGGCCATTTCAGCATGGGGCTTTGGACACCAAACCAATGAAGTTCCATCCAGGAAAAAAGGCCTTAGCCTCCATCTCTACTGTGCAATGGGTGAGCCACTCTTGGTACTCCATGCACACATAGAGCTTTCTGTGCTGGCAACTTTTGTGTGGGAGGAATCTTCATTCTTAGTCCATCTGGGCACCCAGACTGGCCATCTCAGCGCGGGGCTTTGGACACCAAACCAATGAAGTTCCATCCAGGAAAAAAAGGCCTTAGCCTCCAACTCTCCTGTGCAGTTGGTGAGGCACCCTTGGCACTCCATGCACAAATGGAACTTCCTGCGCTGGCACCTTTTGTCTGGGTGGAATCTTCGTTCTTAGTCCGACTGGTGACCAAGACGGGCCATTTCAGCGTGGGGCTTGGGACAGCAAACCAATGAAGTTCCATCCAGGAAAAAAAGGCCTTAGCCTCCATCTCTACTGTGCAATGGGTGAGCCACTCTTGGTACTCCATGCACACATAGAGCTTTCTGTGCTGGCAACTTTTGTGTGGGAGGAATCTTTGTTCTTAGTCCAACTGGGGACCAAGGCAGGCCATTTCAGCGTGGGGCTTTGGACACCAAACCAATGAAGTTCCAACCAGGAAAAAAAGGCCTTAGCCTCCAACTCTCCTGTGCAGTGGGTGAGCCACCCTTGGCACTCCATGCACACAAGGAGCTTCCTGCACTGACCCCTTTTGGGTGGGAGGAATCTTCGTTCTTAATCCATCTGGGGACCCAGACAGGCCATTTCAGCGCGGTTCTTCGGACACCAAACTAATGAAGTTCCAACCAGGAAAAAAAGGCCTTAGCCTTAAACTCTCCTGTGCAGTTGGTGAGGCACCCTTGGCACTCCATGCACAAATGGAACTTCCTGCGCTGGCAACTTTTGTCTCCGAGGAATCTTCGTTCTTAGTCCGACTGGTGACCAAGAAGGGTCATTTCAGCGTGGGGCTTGGGACAGCAAACGAATGAAGTTCCATCCAGGAAAAAAAGGCCTTAGCCTCCAAGTCTCCTGTGCAGTTGGTGAGGAACCCTTGGCGCTCCATGCACAAATGGAACTTCCTGCGCTGGCAACTTTTGTGTGGGAGGAATCTTCGTTCTTAGTCCATCTGAGGACCCAGACGGGTCATTTGAGCGTAGGGCTTGGGACAGCAAACCAATGAAGTTCCATCCAGGAAAAAAAGGCCTTAGCCTCCAAGTCTCCTGTGCAGTTGGTGAGGCATCCTTGGCACTCCATGAACAAATGGAACTTCTTGCGCTGGCCCCTTTTGTCTTCGAGGAATCTTCGTTCTTATCCCAAGGGAGGCCCAGACGGGCCATTTCAGCGTGGGGCTTTGGACACCAAACCAATGAAGTTCCATCCAGGAAAAAAAGGCCTTAGCCTCCATCTCTACTGTCCAATGGGTGAGCCACTCTTGGCACTCCATGCACACATAGAGCTTTTTGTGCTGGCAATTTTTGTGTGGGAGGAATCTTCATTCTTAGTCCATCTGGGCACCCAGACTGGCCATTTCAGCGCGGGGCTTTGGACACCAAAGCAATGAAGTTCCTTCTAGGAAAAAAAGGCCTTAGCCTCCAACTCTCCTGTGCAGTTGGTGTGGCACCCTTGGCACTCCATGCACAAATGGAACTTCCTGCGCTGGCACCTTTTGTCGGGGTGGAATCTTCGTTCTTAGTCCGACTGGTGACCGAGACGAGCCATTTCAGCGTGGGGCATGGGACAGCAAACCAATGAAGTTCCAACCAGGAAAAAAAGGCCTTAGCCTCCATCTCTACTGTGCAATTGGTGAGGCACACTTGTGCACTCCATGCACAAATGGAACTTCCTGCGCTGGCACCTTTTGTCTGCGAGGAATCTTCGTTCTTAGTCCGACTGGTGACCAAGACGGGCCGTTTCAGCGTGGGGCTTGGGACAGCAAACCAATCAAGTTTCAACCAGGAAAAAAAGGCCTTAGCCTCCAAGTCTCCTGTGCAGTTGGTGAGGAACCCTTGGCACTCCATGCACAAATGGAACTTCTTGCGCTGGCCCCTTTTGTCTGTGAGGAATCTTCGTTCTTAGCCCATGGGGGGCCCAGATGGGCCATTTCAGCACAGGGCTTTGGACACCAAACCAATGAAGTTCCATCGAGGAAAAAAAGGCCTTAGCCTCCATCTCTACTGTCCAATCGCTGAGCCACTCTTGGCACTCCATGCACACATAGAGCTTTTTGTGCTGGCAATTTTTGTGTGGGAGGAATCTTCATTCTTAGTCCATCTGGGCACCCAGACTGGCCATTTCAGCGCGGGGCTTTGGACACCAAACGAATGAAGTTCCAACCAGGAAAAAAAGGCCGTAGCCTCCAACTCTCCTGTGCAGTTGGTGAGGCACCCTTGGCAATCCATGCACAAATGGAACTTCCTGCGCTGGCACCTTTTGTCGGGGTGGAATCTTCGTTCTTAGTCCGACTGGTGACCAAGACGGGCCATTTCAGCGTGGGGCTTGGGACAGCAAACCAATGAAGTTCCATCCAGGAAAAAAAGGCCTTAGCCTCCATCTCTACTGTCCAATGGGTGAGACACTATTGGCACTCCATGCACACATAGTGCCTTCTGTGCTGGCAACTTTTGTGTGGGAGGAATCTTCGTTCTTAATCCATCTGGTGACCCAGACTGGCCATTTCAGCACGGGGCTTTGGACACTAAACCAATGAAGTTTCAACCAGGAAAAAAAGGCCTTAGCCTCCAAGTCTCCTGTGCAGTTGGTGAGGCACCCTTGGCACTCCATGCACAAATGGAACTTCCTGCGCTGGCACCTTTTGTCTCCGAGGAATTTTCGTTCTTAGTCCGACTGGTGACCAAGACGGGTCATTTCAGCGTGGGGCTTGGGACAGCAAACCAATGAAGTTCCATCCAGGAAAAAAAGGCCTTAGCCTCCAAGTCTCCTGTGCAGTTGGTGAGGAACCCTTGGCGCTCCATGCACAAATGGAACTTCCTGCGCTGGCAACTTTTGTGTGGGAGGAATCTTCGTTCTTAGTCCATCTGAGGACCCAGACGGGTCATTTGAGCGTGGGGCTTGGGACAGCAAACCAATGAAGTTCCATCCAGGAAAAAAAGGCCTTAGCCTCCAAGTCTCCTGTGCAGTTGGTGAGGAACCCTTGGCACTCCATGCACAAATGGAACTTCTTGCGCTGGCCCCTTTTGTCTTCGAGGAATATTCGTTCTTAGCCCATGGGAGGCCCAGACGGGCCATTTCAGCACAGGGCTTTGGACACCAAACCAATGAAGTTCCATCGAGGAAAAAAAGGCCTTAGCCTCCATCTCTACTGTCAAATGGGTGAGCCACTCTTGGCACTCCATGCACACATAGAGTTTTCTGTGCTGGCCAATTTTGTGTGGGAGGAATCTTCATTCTTAGTCCATCTGGGCACCCAGACTGGCCATTTCAGCGCGGGGCTTTGGACACCAAACCAATGAAGTTCCTTCCAGGAAAAAAAGGCCTTAGCCTCCAACTCTCCTGTGCAGTTGGTGTGGCACCCTTGGCACTCCATGGACAAATGGAACTTCCTGCGCTGGCACCTTTTGTCTGGGTGGAATCTTCGTTCTTAGTCCGACTGGTGACCAAGACGGGCCATTTCAGCGTGGGGCATGGGACACCAAACCAATGAAGTTCCATCCAGGAAAAAAAGGCCTTAGCCTCCATCTCTACTGTCCAATGGGTGAACCACTCTTGGCACTCCATGCACACAAGGCGTTTCTTGCGCTGGCACTATTTGTGTGCGAGGAATCTTCATTCTTAGCCCATGGGGGGCTCAGACGGGCCATTTCAGCACGGGGCTTTGGACACCAACCAATGAAGTTCCAACCAGGAAAAAAAGGCCTTAGCCTCCATCTCTACTGTCCAATGGGTGAGCCACTCTTGGCACTCCATGCACACATAGAGCTTTTTGTGCTGGCAACTTTTGTGTGGGAGGAATCTTCGTTCTTAGTCCAACTGGGGACCAAGACAGGCCAATTCTTCGTGGGATTTTGGACACCAAACCAATGAAGGTCCAGGCAGGAAAAAAAGCCCTTAGCCTCTAACTCTCCTGTGCAGTTGGTGAGGCACCCTTGGCACTCCATGCACACAAGGAGCTTCCTGCACTGGCCCCTTTTGTGTGGGTGGAATCTTCGTTCTTAGTCCATCTGGAGACCCAGACGTACCATTTCAGCGCGGGGATTTGGACACCAAAGGATTAAAGTTCCATCCAGGAAAAAAACGCCTTAGCCTCCAAGTCTCCTGTGCAGTTGGTGAGGAACCCTTGGCACTCCATGCACAAATGGAACTTCCTGCGCTGGCACCTTTTGTCTGGGTGGAATCTTCGTTCTTAGTCCTACTAGTGACCAAGACGGGCCATTTCAGCGTGGGGCATGGGACACCAAACCAATGAAGTTCCAACCAGGAAAAAAAGGCCTTAGCCTCCATCTCTACTGTCCAATGGGTGAGCCACTTGTGCCACTCCATGCACGCTAGGAGCTTCTTGCGCTGCCACCTTTTGTCTACGAGGAATCTTCGTTCTTAGCCCATCGGGGGCCCAGACGGACCATTTCAGCATGGGGCTTTGGACACCAAACCAATGAAGTTCCATCCAGGAAAAAAAGACCTTAGCCTCCATCTCTACTGTCCAGTGGGTGAGCCACTCTTGGCACTCCATGCACACATAGAGCTTTCTGTGCTGGCAAATTTTGTGTGGGAGGAATCTTCGTTCTTAGTCCATCTGGGCACCCAGACTGGCCATTTCAGCGCGGGGCTTTGGACATCAAACGAATGAAGTTCCATCCAGGAAAAAAAGGCCTTAGCCTTAAACTCTCCTGTGCAGTTGGTGAGGCACCCTTGGCACTCCATGCACAAATGGAACTTCCTGCGCTGGCACCTTTTTGTCTGGGTGGAATCTTCGTTCTTAGTCCGACTGGTGACCAAGACGGGCCATTTCAGCGTGGGGCTTGGGACAGCAAACCAATGAAATTCCATCCAGGAAAAAAAGACCTTAGCCTCCATCTCTACTGTCCAATGGGTGAGCCACTCTTGGCACTCCATGCACACAAGGAGTTTCCTGCGCTGGCACTATTTGTGTGCGAGGAATCTTCGTTCTTAGCCCATGGGGGGCCCAGACGGGCCATTTCAGCACGGGGCTTTGGACACCAAACCAATGAAGTTCCAACCAGGAAAAAAAGGCCTTAGCCTCCATCTCTACTGTCCAATGGGTGAGCCACTCTTGGCACTCCATGCACACATAGAGCTTTCTGTGCTGGCAACTTTTGTGTGGGACGAATCTTCGTTCTTAGTCCATCTGGGCACCCAAACTGGCCATTTCAGCGCGGGGCTTGGGACACCAAACGAATGAAGTTCCATCCAGGAAAAAAAGGCCTTAGCCTCGAACTCTCCTGTGCAGGGTGTGAGGCACCCTTGGCACTCCATGCACAAAAGGAGCTTCCTGCACTGGCCCCTTTTATCTGTGATGAATCTTCTTTCTTAGTCCATTTGGGGACCCAGACTGGTTATTTCAGCGCGGGGCTTGGAACACCAAACCAATGAAGTTCCAACCAGGAAAAAAAGGCCTTAGCCTCCATCTCTACTGTCCAATGGGTGAGCCACTCTTGGCACTCCATGCACACATAGAGCTTTCTGTGCTGGCAACTTTTGTGTGGGAGGAATCTTCGTTCTTAGTCCGACTGGTGACCAAGACGGGCCGTTTCAGCGTGGGGCTTGGGACAGAAAACCAATGAAGTTCCATCCAGGAAAAAAAGGCCGTAGCCTCCAACTCTCCTTTGCAGTTGGTGAGGCACCCTTGGCACTCCATGCACAAATGGAACTTCCTGCGCTGACACATTTTGTCTCCGAGGAATTTTCGTTCTTAGTCCGATAGGTGACCAAGACGGGCCATTTCAGCGTGGGGCATGGGACAGCAAACCAATGAAGTTCCATCCAGGAAAAAAAGGCCTTAGCCTCCAAGTCCCCAGTGCAGATGGTGAGGAACCCTTGGCACTCCATGCACAAATGGAACTTCCTGCGCTGGCCCCTTTTGTCTCCGAGGAATTTTCGTTCTTAATCCGACTGGTGACCACGACGGGCCATTTCAGCGTGGGGCATGGGACAGCAAACCAATGAAGTTCCAACCAGGAAAAAAAGGCCTTAGCCTCCATCTCTACTGTCCAATGGGTGAGCCACTTGTGCCACTCCATGCACGCAAGGAGCTTCTTGCGCTGGCCCCTTTTGTCTGCGAGGAATCTTCGTTCTTAGCCCATGGGGGCCCTAGACGGGCCATTTCAGCGCGGGGCTTTGGACACCAAACCAATGAAGTTCCAACCAGGAAAAAAAGGCCTTAGCCTCCAACTCTCCTGTGCAGTTGGTGAGGAACCCTTGGCACTCCATGCACAAATGGAACTTCCTGTGCTGGCACCTTTTGTCTCCGAGGAATTTTCGTTCTTAATCCGACTGGTGACCAAGACGGGTCATTTGAGCGTGGGGCTTGGGACAGCAAACCAATGAAGTTCCATCCAGGAAAAAAAGGCCTTAGCCTCCAACTCTCCTGTGCAGTTGGTGAGGAACCCTTGGCACTCCATGCACAAATGGAACTTCTTGCGCTGGCCCCTTTTGTCTGTGAGGAATCTTCGTTCTTAGCCCATGGGGGGCCCAGATGGGCCATTTCAGCACAGGGCTTTGGACACCAAACCAATGAAGTTCCATCGAGCAAAAAAAAGGCCTTAGCCTCCATCTCTACTGTCCAATGGGTGAGCCACTCTTGGCACTCCATGCACACATAGAGCTCTTTGTGCTGGCAATTTTTGTGTGGGAGGAATCTTCATTCTTAGTCCATCTGGGCACCCAGACTGGCCATTTCAGCGCGGGGCTTTGGACACCAAACGAATGAAGTTCCAACCAGGAAAAAAAGGCCTTAGCCTCCAACTCTCCTGTGCAGTTGGTGAGGCACCCTTGGCAATCCATGCACAAATGGAACTTCCTGCGCTGGCACCTTTTGTCTGGGTGGAATCTTCGTTCTTAGTCCGACTGGTGACCAAGACGGGCCATTTCAGCGTGGGGCTTGGGACAGCAAACCAATGAAGTTCCATCCAGGAAAAAAAGGCCTTAGCCTCCATCTCTACTGTCCAATGGGTGAGACACTATTGGCACTCCATGCACACATAGTGCCTTCTGTGCTGGCAACTTTTGTGTGGGAGGAATCTTCGTTCTTAATCCATCTGGTGACCCAGACTGGCCATTTCAGCACGGGGCTTTGGACACTAAACCAATGAAGTTTCAACCAGGAAAAAAAGGCCTTAGCCTCCAAGTCTCCTGTGCAGTTGGTGAGGAACCCTTGGCGCTCCATGCACAAATGGAACTTCCTGCGCTGGCACCTTTTGTCTCCGAGGAATTTTCGTTCTTAGTCCGACTGGTGACCAAGACGGGTCATTTCAGCGTGGGGCTTGGGACAGCAAACCAATGAAGTTCCATCCAGGAAAAAAAGGCCTTAACCTCCAAGTCTCCTGTGCAGTTGGTGAGGAACCCTTGGCGCTCCATGCACAAATGGAACTTCCTGCGCTGGCAACTTTTGTGTGGGAGGAATCTTCGTTCTTAGTCCATCTGAGGACCCAGACGGGTCATTTGAGCGTGGGGCTTGGGACAGCAAACCAATGAAGTTCCATCCAGGAAAAAAAGGCCTTAGCCTCCAAGTCTCCTGTGCAGTTGGTGAGGCATCCTTGGCACTCCATGAACAAATGGAACTTCTTGCGCTGGCCCCTTTTGTCTTCGAGGAATCTTCGTTCTTAGCCCATGGGAGGCCCAGACGGGCCATTTCAGCATGGGGCTTTGGACACCAAACCAATGAAGTTCCATCGAGGAAAAAAAGGCCTTAGCCTCCATCTCTACTGTCCAATGGGTGAGCCACTCTTGGCACTCCATGCACACATAGAGTTTTCTGTGCTGGCCAATTTTGTGTGGGAGGAATCTTCATTCTTAGTCCATCTGGGCACCCAGACTGGCCATTTCAGCGCGGGGCTTTGGACACCAAACCAATGAAGTTCCTTCCAGGAAAAAAAGGCCGTAGCCTCCAACTCTCCTTTGCAGTTGGTGTGGCACCCTTGGCACTCCATGCACAAATGGAACTTCCTGCGCTGGCACCTTTTGTCGGGGTGGAATCTTCGTTCTTAGTCCGACTGGTGACCAAGACGGGCCTTTTCAGTGTGGGGCATGGGACAGCAAACCAATGAAGTTCCATCCAGGAAAAAAAGGCCTTAACCTCCATCTGTACTGTCCAATGGGTGAGCCACTTGTGCCACTCCATGCACGCAAGGAGTTTCTTGCGCTGGCCCCTTTTGTCTTCGAGGAATCTTCGTTCTTAGCCCATGGGAGGCCCAGACGGGCCATTTCAGCACGGGGCTTTGGACACCAAACCAATGAAGTTCCAGGCAGGAAAAAAAGGCCTTAGCCTCCATCTCTACTGTCCAATGGGTGAGCCACTCTTGGCACTCCATGCACACATAGAGCTTTCTGTGCTGGCAACTTTTGTGTGGGAGGAATCTTCGTTCTTAGTCCGACTGGTGACCAAGACGGGCCGTTTCAGCGTGGGGCTTGGGACAGAAAACCAATGAAGTTCCATCCAGGAAAAAAAGGCCGTAGCCTCCAACTCTCCTTTGCAGTTGGTGAGGCACCCTTGGCACTCCATGCACAAATGGAACTTCCTGCGCTGGCACCTTTTGTCGGGGAGGAATCTTCGTTCTTAGTCCGATCTGGTGACCCAGACGGGCCATTTCAGCGTGGGGCTTGGGACAGCAAACCAATGAAGTTCCATCCAGGAAAAAAAGGCCTTAGCCTCCAAGTCCCCAGTGCAGATGGTGAGGAACCCTTGGCACTCCATGCACAAATGGAACTTCCTGCGCTGGCACCTTTTGTCTGCGAGGAATCTTCGTTCTTAGTCCGACTGGTGACCAAGACGGGCCATTTCAGCGTGGGGCATGGGACAGCAAACCAATGAAGTTCCATCGAGGAAAAAAATGCCTTAGCCTCCATCTCTACTGTCCAATGGGTGCTCCACTAGTGCCACTCCATGCACGCAAGGAGCTTCCTGCGCTGGCCACTTTTGTCTGCGAGGAATCTTCGTTCTTAGCCCATGGGGTGCCTAGACGGGCCATTTCAGCGTGGGGCTTTGGACACCAAACCAATGAAGTTCCAACCAGGATAAAAAGGCCTTAGCCTCCAACTCTCCTGTGCAGTTGGTGAGGCACCCTTGGCACTCCATGCACAAATGGAACTTCCTGCGCTGGCACCTTTTGTCTCTGAGGAATTTTCGTTCTTAGTCCGACTGGTGACCGAGACGGGCCATTTCAGCGTGGGGCATGGGACAGCAAACCAATGAAGTTCCATCGAGGAAAAAAATGCCTTAGCCTCCATCTCTACTGTCCAATGGGTGCTCCACTAGTGCCACTCCATGCACGCAAGGAGCTTCTTGCGCTGGCCCCTTTTGTCTTGGAGGAATCTTCGTTCTTAGCCCATGGGGGGCCCAGACGGGCCATTTCAGCACGGGGCTTTGGACACCAAACCAATGAAGTTCCAGGCAGGAAAAAAAGGCCTTAGCCTCCATCTCTACTGTCCAATGGGTGAGCCACTCTTGGCACTCCATGCACACATAGAGCTTTCTGTGCTGGCAACTTTTGTGTGGGAGGAATCTTCGTTCTTAGTCCATCTGGGGACCAAGACAGGCCAATTCTTCGTGGGGCTTTGGACACCAAACCAATGAAGTTCCAGACAGGAAAAAAAACCCTTAGCCTCTAACTCTCCTGTGCAGTTGGTTAGCCACTCTTGGCACTCCATGCACACAGGGAGCTTCCTGCACTGGCCACTTTTGTGAGGGAGGAATCTTCGTTCTTAGTTAATCTGGGGACCCAAAGTGGCCATTTCAGTGCGGGGCTTTGGACACCAAACGAATGAAGTTCCAGGCAGGAAAAAAAGGCCTTAACCTCCAACTCAATTCTGCAGTTGGTGAAGCACCCTTGGCACTCCATGCACAAATGGAACTTCTTGCGCTGGCACCTTTTGTCTGGGTGGAATCTTCGTTCTTAGTCCATCTGGGCACCCAGACTGGCCATTCCAGCGTGGGGCTCTGGACACCAAACCAATGAAGTTCCATCCAGGAAAAAAAGGCCTTAGCCTCCATATCTCCTGTCCACTGTGTGAACCACTCTTGGCACTCCATGCACACATAGAGCTTTCTGTGCTGGGAACATTTGTGTGGGAGGAATCTTCGTTCTTAGTCCATCTGGGGACCAAGACAGGCCAATTCTTCGTGGGGTTTTGGACACCAAACCAATGAAGTTCCAACCAGGAAAAAAAAGCCTTAGCCTCCATCTCTACTGTCCAATGGGTGAGCCACTCTTGGCACTCCATGCACACATAGAACTTTCTCTGCTGGCAACTTTTGTGTGGGAAGAATCTTCGTTCTTAGTCCAACTGGGGACCAAGACAGGCCAATTCTTCGTGGGGTTTTGGACACCAAACCAATGAAGTTCCAGGCAGGAAAAAAAGCCTTTAGACTCAAACTCTCCTGTGCAGTTGGTTAGACACCCTTGGCACTCCATGCACGCAAGGGGTTTCCTGCACTGGTAAATTTTTTGTGGGACGAATCTTGGTTCTTAGTCCATCTGGGCACACAGACTGACCATTTAAGTGCGGGGCTTTGGACACCAAACGAATGAAGTTCCATCCAGGAAAAAAAGGCCTTAGCCTCCAACTCTCCTGTGCAGTTGGTGAGGCATCCTTGGCACTCCATGCACAAATGGAACTTCCTGCGCTGACCCCTTTTGTGTGGGAGGAATCTTCGTTTTTAGTCCAACTGGGGACGAAGACGGACCATTTCAGCGTGGGGCTTGGGACAGCAAACCAATGAAGTTCCAACCAGGAAAAAAAGGTCTTAGCCTCTAACTCTCCTGTGAAATGGGTAAGCCACTTGTGCCACGCCATGCACGCAAGGAGCTTCTTGCGCTGGCACCTTTTGTCTGCGAGGAATCTTCGTTCTTAGCCCATGGGGGGCCCAGATGGGCCATTTCCGCATGGGGCTTTGGACACCAAACGAATGAAGTTCCATCCAGGAAAAAAAGGCCTTAGCCTCCATCTCTACTGTCCAATGGGTGAGCCACTCTTGGCACTCCATGCACACATAGAACTTTCTGTGCTGGCAAATTTTGTATGGGAGGAATCTTCGTTCTTAGTCCATCTGGGGACCCAGACGGGCCATTTCAGCACGGGGTTTTGGACACCAAACGAATGAAGTTCCATCCAGTTAAAAAAGGCCTTAGCCTCCATCTGTACTGTCCAATGGGTGAGCCACTTGTGCCACTCCATGCACACATAGAGCTTTCTGTGCTGGCCACTTTTGTCTGGGAGGAATCTTCGTTCTTAGTCCACTGGGTGACCAAGACGGGCCATTTCAGCACGGGGCTTGGGACAGAAAACCAATGAAGTTCCATCGAGGAAAAAAAGGCCGTAGCCTCCAACTCTCCTTTGCAGTTGGTGAGGCACCCTTGGCACTCCATGCACAAATGGAACTTCCTGCGCTGACACATTTTGTCTCCGAGGAATTTTCGTTCTTAGTCCGACTGGTGACCGAGACGAGCCATTTCAGCGTGGGGCATGGGACAGCAAACCAATGAAGTTCCATCCAGGAAAAAAAGACCTTAGCCTCCAAGTCCCCAGTGCAGATGGTGAGGAACCCTTGGCACTCCATGCACAAATGGAACTTCCTGCGCTGGCACCTTTTGTCTCCGAGGAATTTTCGTTCTTAATCCGACTGGTGACCACGACGGGCCATTTCAGCGTGGGGCATGGGACAGCAAACCAATGAAGTTCCAGCCAGGAAAAAAAGGCCTTAGCCTCCATCTCTACTGTCCAATGGGTGAGCCACTTGTGCCACTCCATGCACGCAAGGAGCTTCTTGCGCTGGCCCCTTTTGTCTGCAAGGAATCTTCGTTCTTAGCCCATGGGGTGCCTAGACGGGCCATTTCAGCGTGGGGCTTTGGACACCAAACCAATGAAGTTCCAACCAGGATAAAAAGGCCTTAGCCTCCAACTCTCCTGTGCAGTTGGTGAGGCACCCTTGGCACTCCATGCACAAATGGAACTTCCTGCGCTGGCAACTTTTGTCTCTGAGGAATTTTCGTTCTTAGTCCGACTGGTGACCGAGACGGGCCATTTCAGCGTGGGGCATGGGACAGCAAACCAATGAAGTTCCATCGAGGAAAAAAATGCCTTAGCCTCCATCTCTACTGTCCAATGGGTGCTCCACTAGTGCCACTCCATGCACGCAAGGAGCTTCTTGCTTTGGCCCCTTTTGTCTTGGAGGAATCTTCGTTCTTAGCCCATGGGGGGCCCAGACGGGCCATTTCAGCATGGGGCTTTGGACACCAAACCAATGAAGTTCCAACCAGGAAAAAAGGCCTTAGCCTCCATCTCTACTGTCCAATGGGTGAGCCACTCTTGGCACTCCATGCACACATAGAGCTTTCTGTGCTGGCAACTTTTGTGTGGGAGGAATCTTCGTTCTTAGTCCATCTGGGGACCCAGACTGGCCATTTCAGTTCGGGGCTTTGGACACCGAACGAATGAAGTTCCAGGCAGGAAAAAAAGGCCTTAACCTCCAACTCTCCTGTGCAGTTGGTGAGGCACCCTTGGCACTCCATGCACACAATGGAGCTTCCTGCGCTGGCACCTTTTGTCTGCGAGGAATCTTCGTTCCTAGCCCATGTGGGGCCCAGACGGGCCATTTCAGCACGGGGCTTTGGACACCAAACCAATGAAGTTCCATCGAGGAAAAAAAGGCCTTAGCCTCCATCTCTACAGTACAATGGGTGAGCCACTCTTGGCACTCCGTGCACACATAGAGCTTTCTGTGCTGGCAACTTTTGTGTGGGAGGAATCTTCGTTCTTAGTCCAACTGGGGACCTAGACTGGCCATTTCAACGCGGGGCTTTGGACACCAAACGAATGAAGTTCCAACCAGGAAAAAAAGGCCTTAGCCTCCAACTCTCCTGTGCAGTTGGTGAGGCACTCTTGGCACTCCATGCACAAATGGAACTTCCTGCACTGGCACCTTTTGTCTGGGTGGAATTTTTGTTCTTAGTCCTACTGGTGACCAAGACGGGCCATTTCAGCATGGGGCTTGGGACACCAAACCAATGAAGTTCCAACCAGGAAATAAAGGCCTTAGCCTCCAACTCTGCTGTGAAATGGGTGAGCCACTTGTGCCACTCCATGCACGCAAGGAGCTTCCTGCACTGGCACCTTTTGTCTGCGAGGAATCTTCGTTCTTAGCCCATGGGGGGCCCAGACGGGCCATTTCAGCACGGGGCTTAGGACACCAAACCAATGAAGTTCCAACCAGGAAAAAAAGGCCTTAGCCTCCATCTCTACTGTCCAATGGGTGAACCACTCTTGGTACTCCATGCACACATAGAACTTTCTGTGCTGTCAACTTTTGTGTGGGATGAATCTTCGTTCTTAGTCCAACTGAGGACCAAAACAGGCCAATTCTTCGTGGGGTTTTGGACACCAAACCAATGAAGTTCCAGCCAGGAAAAAAGGCCTAAGCCTCTAACTCTCCTGTGCAGTTGGTGAGCCACCCTTGGCACTCCATGCACACAAGGAGCTTCCTGCACTGGCCCCTTTTGTGTGGGAGGAATCTTCGTTCTTAGTCCATCTGGGTACCCAGACTGGCGAGTTCAGTGTGGGGCTTGGGATACCAAACCAATGAAGTTCCAACCAGGAAAAAAAGGCCTTAGCCTCCAACTCTGCTGTGAAATGGGTGAGTCACTTGTGCCACTCCATGCACGCAAGGAGCTTCCTGCACTGGTAACTTTTGTCTGCGAGGAATTTTCGTTCTTAGTACATCGGGGGCCCAGACGGGCCATTTCAGCACGGGGCTTTGGACACCAAACCAATGAAGTTCCAACCAGGAAAAAAAGGCCTTAGCCTCCATCTCTACTGTCCAATGGGTGAGCCACTCTCGGCCCTCCAAGCACACATAGAGCTTTCTGTGCTGGCAACTTTTGAGTGGGAGGAATCTTCGTTCTTAGTCCAACTGGGGACCAAGACAGGCCAATTCTTCGTGGGGTTTTGGACACCAAACCAATGAAGTTCCAGGCAGGAAAAAAAGCCCTTAGCCTCTAACTCTCTTGTGCAGTTGGTGAGGCACCCTTGGCACTCCATGCACAAATGGAACTTCCTGCGCTGGCACCTTTTGTCTGGGTGGAATCTTCGTTCTTAATCCATCTGGGGACCCAGACTGGTCATTTCAGCGCGGGGCTTTGGACACCAAAGGAATGAAGTTCCATCCAGGAAAAAAAGGCCTTAGCCTCCAACTCTCCTGTGCAGTTGGTGAGGCACCCTTGACACTCCATGCACAAATGGAACTTCCTGCGCTGGCACCTTTTTGTCTGGGTGGAATCTTCGTTCTTATTCCGACTGGTGACCAAGACGGGCCATTTCAGAGTGGAGCTTGGGACAGCAAACGAATGAAGTTCCATCCAGGAAAAAAAGGCCTTAGCCTCCAACTCTGCTGTGAAGTGGGTGAGCCACTTGTGCCACTCCTTGCACGCAAGGAGCTTCCTGCACTGGTAAATTTTGTCTGCGAGGAATTTTCGTTCTTAGTCCATGGGGGGCCCAGACGGGCCATTTCAGCGTGGGGCTTTGGACACCAAACCAATGAAGTTCCAACCAGGAAAAAAAGACCTTAGCCTCCATCTCTACTGTCCAATGGGTGAGCCACTCTTGGCACTTTATGCACACAAGGAGCTTCTTGCGCTGGTACTATTTGTCTGCGAGGAATCTTCGTTCTTAGCCCATGGGGGGCCCAGACGGGCCATTTCAGCGCTGGGCTTTGGACACCAAAGGAATGAAGTTCCAACCAGGAAAAAAAAGCCTTAGCCTCCAACTGTCCTGTGCAGTTCGAGAGGCACCCTTGGTACTGCATGCACAAATGGAACTTCCTGCGCTGGCACCTTTTGTCTGGGTGGAATCTTCGTTCTTAGTCCTACTGGTGACCAAGACGGGGCATTTCAGCGTGGAGCATGGGACAGCAAACCAATGAAGTTCCATCCAGGTAAAAAAGGCCTTAGCCTCCATCTCTACTGTCCAATGGGTGAGCCACTTGTGCCACTCCATGCACTCAAGGAGCTTCTTGCGCTGGCACCTTTTGTCTGCGAGGAATCTTCATTCTTAGCCCATGGGGGGCCCAGACGGGCCATTTCAGCACGAGGCTTTGGACACCAAACCAATGAAGTTCCAACCAGGAAAAAAAGGCCTTAGCCTCCATCTCTACTGTCCAATGGGTGAGCCACTCTTGGCACTCCATGCACACATAGAGCTTTCTGTGCTGACAACTTTTGTGTGGGAGGAATCTTCGTTCTTAGTCCATCTGGGGACCAAGAAAGGCCAATTCTTCGTGGGGTTTTGGACACCAAACCAATGAAGTTCCAAGCAGGAAAAAAGGCATTAGCCTCCACCTCTACTGTCCAATGGGTGAGCCACTCTTGGCACTCCATGCACACATAGAGTTTTCTGTGCTGGCAACTTTTGTGTGGGAGGAATCTTTGTTCTTATTCCGACTGGTGACCAAGACGGGCCATTTCCGCATGGGGCTTGGGACACCAAACGAATGAAGTTCCATCCAGGAAAAAAAAACCTTAGCCTCCAAGTCTCCTGTGCAGTTGGAGAGGCACCCTTGGCACTCCATGCACAAATGGAACTTCCTGCGCTGGCACATTTGTCTGGGTGGAATCTTCGTTCTTAGTCCTACTGGTGACCCAGACGGGCCATTTCAGCGTGGGGCATGGGACAGCAAACCAATGAAGTTCCATCCAGGTAAAAAAGGCCTTAGCCTCCATCTCTACTGTCCAATGGGTGAGCCACTCTTGGCACTCCATGCACACATAGAGCTTTCTGTGCTGGCAACTTTTGTGTGGGAGGAATCTTCGTTCTTAGTCCATCTGGGGACCAAGACAGGCCAATTCTTCGTGGGGTTTTGGACACCAAACCAATGAAGTTCCAGGGAGGAAAAAAAGCCCTTAGCCTCTAACTCTCATGTGCAGTTGGTGAGGCACCCTTGACACTCCATGCACAAATGGAACTTCCTGCGCTGGCACCTTTGTATGGGTGGAATCTTCGTTCTTATTCCGACTGGTGACCAAGACGGGCCATTTCCGCATGGGGCTTGGGAGAGAAAACCAATGAAATTTCATGCAGGAAAAAAAGCCTTAGCCTCCAACTCTCCTTTGCAGTTGGTGAGGCACCCTTGGCACTCCATGCACAAATGGAACTTCCTGCGCTGGCACCTTTTGTCTGGGTGCAATCTTTGTTCTTAGTCCTACTGGTGACGAAGACGGGCCATTTAAGCGTGGGGCATAGGACAGCAAACCAATGAAGTTCCATCCAGGAATAAAAGGCCTTAGCCTCCATCTCTACTGTCCAATGGGTGAGCCACTTGTGCCACTCCATGCAGGCAAGGAGCTTCCTGCACTGGCCCCTTTGTCTGCGAGGAATCTTCGTTCTTAGCCCATGGCGGGCCCAGACGGGCCATTTAAGCACGGGGCTTTGGACACCAAACCAATGAAGTTCCAACTAGGAAAAAAAGGCCTTAGCCTCCATCTCTATTGTCCAATGTGTGAGTCACCCTAGGCACTCCATGCACACATAGAGTTTTCTGTGCTGGCAACTTTTGTGTGGGAGGAATCTTCGTTCTTAGTCCAACTGGGGACCAAGACAGGCCAATTCTTCGTATGGTTCTGGACACCAAACCAATGAAGTTCCAGGCAGGAAAAAAAGCTCTTAGCCTCTAATTCTCCTGTGCAGTTGGTGAGGCACCCTTGGCACTCCATGCACACAAGGAGCTTCCTGCACTGGCCCCTTCTGTCTGCGAGGTATCTTCGTTCTTAGCCCATTGGGGGCCCAGAGGGGCCATTTTAGCACGGGCCTTTGGAACCAAACCAATGAAGTTCCAACCAGGAAAAATGGCCTTAGCCTCCATCACTATTGTCCAATGGGTGAGCCACTCTTGGCACTCCATGCACACATAGAGCTTTCTGTGCTGGCAACTTTTGTGTGGGAGGAATCTTCGTTCTTAGTCCAACTGGGGACCTAGACTGGCCATTTCAACGCGGGGCTTTGGACACCAAACGAATGAAGTTCCAACCAGGAAAAAAAGGCCTTAGCCTAAAACTCTCCTGTGCAGTTGGTGAGGCACTCTTGGCACTCCATGCACAAATGGAACTTCCTGCACTGGCACCTTTTGTCTGGGTGGAATATTTGTTCTTAGTCCTACTGGTGACCAAGACGGGCCATTTCAGCGTGGGGCTTGGGACACCAAACCAATGAAGTTCCAACTAGGAAAAAAAGGCCTTAGCCTCCAACTCTGCTGTGAAATGGGTGAGCCACTTGTGCCACTCCATGCACGCAAGGAGCTTCCTGCACTGGCACCTTTTGTCTGCGAGGAATCTTCGTTCTTAGCCCATGGGGGGCCCAGGCGCGCCATTTCAGCACGGGGCTTAGGACACCAAACCAATGAAGTTCCAACCAGGAAAAAAAGGCCTTAGCCTCCATCTCTACTGTCCAATGGGTGAGCCATTCTTGGCACTCCATGCACACAAAGAGCTTTCTGTGCTGGCAACTTTTGTGTGGGATGAATCTTCGTTCTTAGTCCAACTGGGGACCAAGACAGGGCAATTCATCGTGGGGTTTTGGATACCAAACCAATTAAGTTCCAGGCAGGAAAAAAAGCCCTTAGCCTCTAACTCTCTTGTGCAGTTGGTTAGCCACCCTTGGCACTCCATGCACACAAGGAGCTTCCTGCGCTGGCCCCTTTTGTCTGGGAGGAATCTTCGTTCTTAGTCCATCTGGGGACCCAGACTGGCGAGTTCAGTGTGGGGCTTGGGACACCAAACCAATGAAGTTCCAACCAGGAAAAAAAGGCCTTAGCCTCCAACTCTGCTGTGAAATGGGTGAGCCACTTGTGCCACTCCATGCACGCAAGGAGCTTCCTGCACTGGCACATTTTTTATGGGAGGAATCTTTGTTTTCAGTCAATCAGAGGACCCAGACAGGCCATTTCAGCGTGGGGTTTTGGACACCAAACAAATGAATTTCCAGGATAGAAAAAATAGCCTTTGCCTTTAACTCTGCTGTGCAATGGGTGAGCCACTTCTTGCACTCCACGCACACATAGAGCTTTCTGTGCTGGCAACTTTTGTGTGGGAGGAATCTTCGTTCTTAGTCCACCTGTGGACCCAGACTGCCCATTTCAGTGCGGGGCTTTGGACACCAAACGAATTAAGTTCCATCCAGGAAAAAAAGCCCTTAGCCTCCAACTCTCCTGTGCAGTTGGTGAGGCACCCTTGGCACTCCATGCACAAATGGAACTTCCTGCGCTGGCACCTTTTGTCTGGGTGGAATCTTCGTTCTTAGTCCATCTGGGGACCCAGACTGGTCATTTCAGCGCGGGGCTTTGGACACCAAAGGAATGAAGTTCCATCCAGGAAAAAAAAGCCTTAACCTCCAACTCTCCTGTGCAGTTGGTGAGGCACCCTTGACACTCCATGCACAAATGGAACTTCCTCCGCTGGCACATTTTTCTGGGTGGAATCTTCGTTCTTATTCCGACTGGTGACCAAGACGGGCCATTTCAGAGTGGAGCTTGGGACAGCAAACGAATGAAGTTCCATCCAGGAAAAAAAGGCCTTAGCCTCCAACTCTGCTGTGAAATGGGTGAGTCACTTGTGCCACTCCATGCACGCAAGGAGCTTCCTGCACTGGCACATTTTGTATGGGAGGAATCTTCGTTCTTAGTCCATGGGGGGCCCAGACGGGCCATTTCAGCGTGGGGCTTTGGACACCAAACCAATGAAGTTCCAACCAGGAAAAAAAGACCTTAGCCTCCAACTCTGCTGTGCAATGGGTGAGCCACTCTTGGCACTCCATGCACACAAGGAGCTTCCTGCGCTGGCACCTTTTGTCTGCGAGGAATCTTCGTTCTTAGTCCATCTGGGGACCCAGACGGACCATTTCAGCGCGGGGCTTTGGACACCAAACGAATTAAGTTCCATCCAGGAAAAAAAGCCCTTAGCCTCCAACTCTCCTGTGCAGTTGGTGAGGCACTCTTGGCACTGCATGCACAAATGGAACTTCCTGCGCTGGCACCTTTTGTCTGGGAGGAATCTTCGTTCTTAGTCCATACTGGTGACCAAGACGGGCCATTTCAGCGTGGAGCTATGGGACAGCAAACCAATGAAATTCCAGCCAGGAAAAAAAGGCCTTAGCCTCCAACTCTGCTGTGAAATGGGTGAGCCACTTGCGCCACTCCATGCACACAAGGAGCTTCCTGCGCTGACCCCTTTTGTCTGCGATGAATCTTCTATCTTAGCCCATGGGGGGCCCAGATGGGCCATTTCAGCACGGCGCTTTGGACACCAAACGAATTAAGTACAATCCAGGAAAAAAGGGCCTTAGCCTCCAACTCTCCTGTGCAGTTGGTGAGGCACCCTTGGCACTCCATGCACAAATGGAACTTCCTGTGCTGGCACCTTTTGTCTGGGTGGAATCTTCGTTCTTAGTCCTACTGGGGATCAAGATGGGCCATTTCAGCGTGCGGCTTTGGACACCAAACCAATGAAATTCCAACCAGGAAAAAAAGACCTTAGCCTCCAACTCTGCTGTGCAATGGGTGAGTCACCCTTACCACTCCATGCATGCAAGGAGCTTCCTGCACTGGCACCTTTTGTGTGGGAGGAATCTTCGTTCTTAGCCCATAGGGAGCCCAGACGGACCATTTCAGCGCGGGGCTTTGAACACCAAACCAATGAAGTTTCAGCCAGGAAAAAAAGACCTTAGCCTCTAACTCTCCTGTGCAGTTGGTTAGCCACCCTTGGCACTCCATGCACACAAGGAGCTTTCTGCGCTGGCCCCTTTTGTCTGCGATGAATCTTCTTTCTTAGTCCATCGGGGATCCCAGACTGGCCATTTCAGTGCGGGGCTTTGGACACCAAACCATTGAAGTTCCAGCCAGGAAAAAAAGGCCTTAGCCTCCAACTCTGCTGTGAAATAGGTGAGCCACTTGTGCCACTCCATGCACACATGGAACTTCCTGCGCTGCTACCGTTTCTATGGGAGGAATCTTTGTTTTCATTCAATCAGAGGACCCAGACGGGCCATTTCATTGTGCTGCTTTTGACACCAAACCAATGAAATTCCAGGCAGGATAAAAAGCCCTTAGCCTCCAACTCTGCTGTGCAATGGGTGAGTCACCCTTACCACTCTGTGCACGCAAGAAGCTTCCTGCGCTGGCACCTTTGGTGTGGGAGGAATCTTCGTTCTTAGCCCAACTGGGGACCAAGACAGGCCATTTCAGCGCGGGGCTTTGGACACCAAACGAATTAAGTTCCAGCCAGGAAAAAAAGGCCTTAGCCTCCAACTCTCCTGTGCAGTTGGTGAGGTACCCTTAGCACTCTATGCACAAATGGAACTTCCTGCGCTGGCACCTTTTTTCTGCGAGGAATCTTCGTTCTTAGCCCATGGGGAGCCCAGACGGGCCATTTCAGCGTGGGGTTTTGGACACCAAACCAATGAAGTTCCAACCAGGAAAAAAAAGCCTTAGCCTCCATCTCTACTGTCCAATGGGTGAGCTACTCTTGGCACTCCATGCACACATAGAGCTTTCTGTGCTGGCAACTTTTGTGTCGGAGGAATCTTCGTTCTTAATCCAACTGGGGACCAAGACACGCCAATTCATCGTGGGGTATTAGACACCAGACCAATGAATTCCAGGCAGAAAAAAAAGCCCTTAGCCTCTAACTCTCCTGTGCAGTTGGTTAGCCACCCTTGGCACTCCATGCACACAAGGAGCTTCCTGCGCTGGCACCTTTTGTCTGCGATGAATCTTCTTTCTTAGTCCTATTGGTGACCAAGACGGGCCATTTCAGCGTGGGGCTTGGGACACCAAACCAGTGAAGTTCCATCCAGGAAAAAAAGGCCTTAGCCTCCAACTCTGCTGTGAAATGGGTGAGCCACTTGTGCCACTCCATGCACACATGGAACTTCCTGCGCTGGCATCTTTGCTGCCCAGGCTTGACCTTTCCTCAGAGCCGATTAATGTGAGTGAGGGGTGGGTCAGGCTCGTTAGCAAGTGCTGGGGGAGGCTATATAAGAGCCTCCAGGAGAACTACTCGACCATTTGCTGCCCAGGCTGGACTCTTCCTCAGAGCCGATTAAGGCGAGTGAGGGGTGGGTCAGGTTCGTTAGCAAGTGCTGGGGGAGGCTATATAAGAGCCTCCAGGAGCGTAAGCGAGCTTCGCTCACGCACCCCCACAGGAGTAGACTAACAGGGGTGGCACAACAATTTCAAGGTATTTCAAGCCTGCAGGGCACAACCAGCTCCCCCTTCTTGTAGGTGAGTGTGCTTTTTAAAGCTAGCAATGGTTTCCAGAAAAACAAAAACCGTTACTGCTGTTACTACTAGGAGTGTGTTTGCTCAGACACTCCCTTCAAAGAAGGATGCAGCCACCCAGGTCTCTGGTTGTGCTGAGTGTCTGAGCCTGACGTTGGTACCGGAGGATGGTGTAGGAGGTAGCTGTGTACGATGCGAGCAGGTGAGTGATTTGCTGTGCCCGGTAGCAGAACTTAAGGAAGAGGTGGAAAGATTAAGGTGCATTAGGGAGAGTGAAAAGGAAATTGACTGGTGGAGTCAAACCCTTTTAAACCCTAAGGAAGTCCAACAGGAGACGACGAAGCCCTGGCTCTCCTGCCATAAGACAGATGGAGCAGACCAAAATGATGGGGGAATGGAAACAGGTCCCTAATGGGAGAGGTAGAAGAATTCTTTCTAGACCCCCATCACCCCTCAGGGTGCCCTTGAAGAATAGACATGAGAGTCTGGACCCAGACAGTCAGGTAGAGGACAGCCAAGATGATCCCTCTAGAGAGCCTCCTTGTTCGGCCCTGTCCAAAAGACGGATTACAACCACAGGTATAAAAAAAAAAAGAAGGGTAGTTGTAGTCCGTGACTCCCTTTTGAGGGGAACTGAGGGCCCTATATGTCGCCCAGACCCATCCCAGAGAGAAGTATGCTGCCTTCCTGGGGCCAGGGTGAGGGATATTAGTAGGAGACTTCCTGAGTTAATTCAGCCCTCAGACTATTATCCTCTGGTGGTAGTCCAGGCTGGCAGTGAGGACATTAATCGAAGAAGTGCCAAGATAATAAAAAAAAGACTTTAAAGCACTGGGTCGGTCAGTTCAGGGGACAGGACCACAGGTGATATTTGCCTCAGTTCCTGTACTATCTGGGATGGATGAGGAGTTAAATAAAGAGAGGAGTAAAAAAGCCCAACTCCTCAACAGATGGCTAAAGAATTGGTGCCACCATCAAAATTTTGGTTTCTTTGACCATGGGGCAAACTCCATGGTACCTAGTCTCTTAAAATCAGATGGGATTCATTTTTCTAGGAAGAATAAGAGGACTGTAGCCCATAAGTTAGCGAGGCTGATTAGGAGGGCTTTAAACTAGGTTTGAAGGGGGAAGGGGTTGAAACCGGGCTCTCCAGTGATCAGCCTAAGGATGGAAAGCCTGAGTTAAGAATTAAATCAACAGCCCACCTGAAGTGCATGTACACTAATGCACGCAGTATGGGCAACAAACAAGAGGAGCTGGAGGCAATTGTGCAGCAGGAAGGCTATGATGTAGTCGCCATCACAGAAACATGGTGGGATGACTCGCATGTCTGGAGTGCTGCTATGGAAGGCTACAAGCCCTTCAGGAAGAACAGGCAGGGGAGGAGAGGTGGAGGGGTGGCTTTATACGTTAGAGAGTCTCTGGACCCTGTTGAACTTGAGGTCAGCAACGATAAGGTTGAGTGCCTGTTGCAGGACTACTGAAACACTGCCAAACCTGCCCAACAAGTGCAAGCTCCTGAAGGAGCTGGTGGGGGAACTCCTGGATGTCTGCCGAGCGCTTTCAAAGACCAACTTCACGCCGGAGCTGCAGGTAGCTCCAGGGAAAGACAGCCCTTCTGAAACCTGGAGCATCGACCACAACAGCATCAACTACCGCCTGCTGGTGATCCTGCGACCACCCTGAAGGGACTTGGGAGAGGACAGACACCACCTCCCTCTCTGCACCTCCCTCTCTGACCGTCTGTTGTCAGCCATGACTTGCCTCGAAAGGTTTGTCAAAGCATGGGAACAGGCTGCCCTGGGCAGCGTTGTGTCGTTGTTTGTGAGGACGACCAAGTAAACAAAACTGGGCATTCTATGATGATGGCCTCAATTCAGCTTTATTCGCTTCATCCAGATTGTTACATCTTGTTCTTCACACAGCTGCACTCACACACCGTCTCCTTCTGTAGAATCTTACATACTAACACTATTCTTAGCTCTATTATCTATATTTCCCACTAACCTTCACGTATGATTGGATGTTCACCTCTTCTTTACATTCTTTTCCGTGCTGCTAGGCACTGTGGCCTTGCCGCAGCCTGCAACAGCGTTGGGGTCACCATCCCTGGAGGAATTGAAATGGTGTGTAGACATGTTGACAGGGTCTTCAGGGACATGGTTTAGTGGCGGGCTTGGCAGTGACTGGGTTGGACTTGAACTTAAGGGTCTTTTCCAACCTCAATCATCCGAGGATCCTAATCTGTTCTCAGGTTTTTTTCCCTCCTGTGTGCATTTTATGGGCCCAACAGTGACTCTGGTAGGAAGCCTTGGGAATGTTGTTCTGGGTTGGTTTGGTCTAAGGTGATTGGCAGAGTGCTTTGAAGACACAGCCTTTTCTCCTTCTTGTGTGGCTCTTGGAGAATGAAGCCCCCAGCGACCTGTGAAGCTGCTCCTTTTGGAAATGACAAAGGAAAGAGTTCTTGAAATGGTGCATAGACATGTTGACAGGGTCTTTAGGGACATGGTTTAGTGGCGGGCTTGGCAGTGGCTGGGTTGGACTTGAACTTAAGTGTAACAATGGATTTGCCCTATATATAATGGAAGAAGTCCTGTCAAAGATGGACTGGTAAAGGAAAAGAAGAAAACAGCTCCAATGTTATAGAAACAGAAGTTCTTAATCTTGTTTAAATAGATCTTAAGAGGACTTTTCTGTATTTTGCAAAGTCACGTTGTCTCCTTCCCGACACTCCCCTGTATAGGACCCTTATGCAGGAATGTCCTGAGTCTTCTCATTGGCCTTTGTTTCACCTCTTTCTATTGGCTCTTAACTCTTGACCTGATTGGCTTTTTCTGTAGTACCTTGGCCTTGTCATTGGTCCCTTTTTGATCCCCCTGAAAGCTATATAAACCCCCTCCCCCGAGAAACGGTCTCTTTCGTCCCTTCCTCAACGTGCTCTGTGTCTCCATCTTACGGGCCACGAGGGGCAGTCTGGGAGAGCATTACACCTCCAGAGAATGGTTTAACACCCAAGACCTGAAGGTGCCCCCCTCCAAATCAGCCGTCATAAATGGTGCCCCGTGGTGAGGCTACGACTGACTGAAGGCTTCTGTGAAGATTTCAGCAGTTACTAAGGCACGCGGGAGAACGTGGGGATTCCCCTCGCACTTGCGCTGTTTCACTCAAGGGCTCTGATCTATTTGGGTCCGGGGGCTTTACTTCATCTTC